>NW_007726380.1:605895-664190 GCF_000696425.1 Galeopterus variegatus | reverse complement strand
CGGCGGCGGCGCCCGCGCTCCGGTGCGCTCGGCCTCCGGGGCCCGCCGTGGAGCGCAGTCCGCGCGCCCGCCGTGCGACCTCCGGCTCCTTTCCCGAGCCCGCCGCAATGGGAGCTGCGCGGGGATCCCCGGCCAGCCCCTGCCGGCTGCCTCTGTTCAGCGTCCTGCTGCTGCCGCTGCTGGCCGGTGAGTCCCGGCGAGCTGGGGTAGCGGGGCTCGGGAAGCGCGGGAGTCCCGCAGGCAAAAGGGAGTACCCGGCGGCGAGGGGCAGGTTTGGGCGGCTGGAGCGGGGACAGAAACCCTGGAGTGGTGGAGAGGCTCGCTGGGAGTGCGAGGTCCTGGCGGAAGGGCGCAGGGATCCCAGGGGCCGGGAGGCAGGCGCAGTCCCCACGGACTCGGTCGGAGTCCCTCTCCCACCCGAGCCGGCGGGGACACGTTTCCAGGCTCCTACGGAATTTTGCCGGCTGACACGAGAGTTTGCTCGAGAACTGCCAGGAGTGGCCGGCTCCTGGGCCCTAGTGGGGAGTTTCTTTTCGGGGGAGAAACGGCTTACCCTCCCCCCATGGGGGGTGCGGTGGGGGAGAGCGAGTCCCCTCGTCAGGCTCAGTCCAGGTGAGGGACGCCGGCCTGGGGCCGGATGCCGACCGACTTGCGGCGCGCAAAGCGCGGAGCTTTGTTACCTACGCCGGCCAGACGCTCCCGGCTTCTCTACTCCAAGTTCCTTGGCAAAGCTGGCACCCCCAGATGGCCCTGCCTGGGAAAAGGGAAGGGAGAAGGAAAAAATTAGGGGCCGCCTTATCTTCTCTAGCTCTTTTGGCCCGAGCCCTGAGCCCACGCCGTGCCAGGGTCGGATCCGGGAGCGGAGGGTCCCAAGCAGTCGCGGTGACTAATGTGTGAAGGCCGCTGCCAAAATCGGGCATGGCCGGCCTGCAAAGGTGCGGACGGGGTTTGTTCTGCTCCTTCCTGGACTTCCGTCCTGTCTGTCCTCACGGAGGAAAGAAAGATCTCTCTAAAGACAGAAAGGCAGAGAGAGCTAATTCTGGCTTTTCTTGGAGGGCCTCAGCATTTTTTTTTTTTTTTTAAAGATGACCGGTAAGGGGATCTTAACCCTTGACTTGGTGTTGTCAGCACCACGCTCACCCAGTGAGCTAACCGGCCATCCCTATATGGGATCCGAACCCGGGGCCTTGGTGTTATCAGCACCGCACTCTCCCGAGTGAGCCACGGGCCGGCCCTGGCCTCAGCATTTTGAAGAGGGTGTGGCCTGATCTCCAGGGTAGACCGGACTCTCCCCTCCCAGGACTCCCCCACCGCACCTCCCCCGACCCGCAGTTTTTATTTCCTGGCTTGGTCACACCTGAGAGTCACCACTGAGGCGTTGAAGTGCCTTACAGAAAGCACCAAGCTACCCGCACATCCCAAACCGCCTGGGCTGGAAATAAAGCCCTCACTCCCCACCAAAATACAAAATCTTTGGTGGTGTCCTCCAAGCGGCCCTCACTTGGGTAACTCTTCCTAGGGGACCTGTCCTAGCTTATCACTTTCCTCTCCTTTGAAGAGTAGTAGTGGGGAGGACTGGGGAAGGAATTGTCTTCTCGGACATCTTCCTGGCCTGCCAGCTGCTGAGGGCTTTTGGTGCTGGTGTCATCAACATCTCTCCCACCCCCAGGTGTGAAAGGAGAGGTAAATGTAACCCAGGAAAGAGAACAAGCCTTGGAGATTCTGTAGGAGTTGTTTCCGGAGTGGCCCTGTGTTTCTTGTGGTGTGTATGCTGGTTGTTGCTCGTGGCAGAATCTACATCTGCTCCCGGAGGAAGTATGGAGTTTTTTTGCGCTGCCAGGATGGGGGCCCAGCCAGGATGGGGGCCCAGCCATATGGGCGAGCAGCGGCGTTCACAGGCCTTCTGGGTGGACCACTTGGGTTTTGGTGTGTAAGTCTGTTGGATATGGCTGCCTTCGCTGCTGCAGTTAGAGTTCTGGAATCGAGGGGAGATTCTGGTGTAGATGGGGCTCTTGTTCAACAAATGCTTAATTCCTAAATTCCTTTCGTGAGAAGACGACTCTAATGTTAATCGATGTTAATCCGGTGACGGGTGTTTAGCGGAGGGGGGAGTCCTGTGGGGGAAGTTAGGGCAGGCTGAGGGCTTGGGACGAGAGGTCTGGAATCTCCTCCGGGGTTGGGGGGATGTCTTGTGCTCAAGAAAGGAACATTTTAATGAGACCCTTAAATCAATTCCACCAAATGTGCCTTGGTGTGGAACCTGTCCATATGTTGTAAACAATTTCAGCCAAGGCTGAGGCGCCTGCTGTCTTCTAGTGAAATCCGGGGACTCAACCCACCCCAGACGCATGACTTCAGGGGGCAACGATTTTTTAATAAATCACAGTAGATTTTTCCATCTTACTGTTTAACTGTGTAGTTAACTGGAGTTGTAGTAAGACCCCACTGTTAATAAGGCCAGAGTAAGAGACCTAGGCTGGCTAGATTTGTGGATTAGAACATTTTGAAGTTTGGGTAATTATACTGTAAATGGCTGAATTACTTTCCAATCTTTGAGATCCCCATTGTGATAAATGTGGTGGAGGAGGAGATGGCTTGATGTTTGAAACATGGGATTCTTAACCCCAACCGCTTGAATGGTCAGTCGTGGTCCCAATACATCCCCATTCCTGTCCCGCTCCCTGTGCTCTTTCCTCCAGGCTCTTGTTTCTTTGGGGAAATTGAGTTGTCACATTCTGGGTTAGGCTGTCCTGGAGATTCCTCAAGGCTCTGCAGCCTGTAATTCAGGCCTAGAAGTTGCTTTTATCAATGAGGCTTTTCTCAGCTGTCGGGAGGTATGGTGGGATGGCAAGGGTGATCTTTACATTACTTTTCAAAAGATATAGACCAACTCCTGGTGTTCAGAGCAGCATTGAGTTGTGGGCAGAATTCAGGCTGTGGAGATGAAGTATTTGGCAAAACAGCACCTCAAACTCATTGACAGGCCCTGTGGCCCTGGGCAAATTTCTTGACCTCTCATTTTGCCTCCTCTGTAAAGCTGTATACTTCCTGCTGTTGTGCTGAGGATTAAATGTAATGAAGTATATAAAGGCCCCTTTCTTAGTCTTCCCTTTCCTGTGGTGTGGTCCAAAGCCGAGTGGCATCAGCATTCCTTGAGAGCATGAGTCAGAATCAGAACCTGCATTTTAACAAGATCCTCTGGTGACTCTGCACCCCATACTTCAAGAAGATCTGGCCTAGACGTTCCTTTTTATACAGAAGCTCAAGGTACAGAGATTTCCTGTTGCAAAGTGTAAATTAGGGGCCCAAGATCTTGCACAATATCTGAAGGTTTGCTTTGAATAACTTAGTTCATGTGAACACTCTTTGATATATGACGTGTACGCTTAAAAATTACCTCACTTGGGGTTTAATTTGAATTAGATTTTGTCAAGAAACTTGTCCATTAAATGTGTGACTCTAGAAGGTTTGTAACATTAAGTGTGAAGTTTAGTTCCTCTTGGAGTCTCAGCTTTTCCTAGAGGAGCAGATGTCTCATTTTATAAAGAAAGCCAGTGGAGGAATTGGATTTGTTAGGTAGAAAATTTGGTTGACTCACGGCTTTTCAGGAATACATTTGGCTTATAAAGGGACGTATGTCTCTGCTGGGCTTCAGCAGTTGTAGTTTTATTAGTCTTTGGAGCATTTCATATTTTGGAGTGAGGGGGTTATGTGAATTTGTAGTGCTGCTAGCTTCTGTGAGACTTATCTGGGATGGAGGTTGGCCAGTTTAGACTCTAATATTTGAGCCAAGAGCAGTTTGGGGCCAGGGATTTAGTGTTTGGTGTCTTCCTCGTGAAAGAAGGGGTCATTAAACAGGGTTGGGTGTCCTTGGCCTGCATTCCTCCACCTCCCTCTCCTCTCCCTAACCTCAGTAGCATGCCTCTCTGCTGCTGTGCCTGGGCACTACCCCTGGCCAGAGCTGTGTGCAGGCTCGGGACCACGGTTGCTGGTCCTAGCCCTGGCCCTAGAGTTGCTGCCTGTCCTGCTCTGGCCCCCGTCTGCATTGTCCTGATATTATGGAAGTTCTGCCATTGTGGCCAGGTTAGAGTCCTGTGTTGGGGTTCTTTGGGTTTATTGCCAAGTGCACATTCAGTCCTGCCGTGCCCCCTGGCGTTTTGGTGGAGCTGGTGCGGGAGCTGCCACAGCTAATCAGTGGTTTGAGGAAGCCCTCTGTAGTATGTCACTTTTTCCATCCTCTTTTCTTTTCTACATTTAGGCCATTTCCCTCCCAGTAATGCTACACAAATTGCAATGGGGCAAGGAGGAAGCTTGGTTCGAAGGGCTGACACAGGCAGGCGCCTTTCCCCTCTTGCTGCTTGGTTTTACATTGCCAACCTCTTGTCTCCCATGTGCATTAACTGAGGTGTGCCTTGAATGAATGCACAGGGAAGTGGAATGTCATCTACATGTTGTCCTGCAGCTCCCAAGCTCCTGTTAGAAGCTTAGGCCTTGATAAGTAGGATATGCACTCGCTAGTTTAGGTGTGTATGTAACTTCTGAAAACCAGGTCCCAAGTCATGGGGTAGGGACTTTGAGTCCCGTGTTAGGAAGGTGTAGATATGTGTTTCCCAAAAATATATAGTGGAGAGTATAGTGGGAGGGCAAGTAACCAGAGATACTGTATAAAATTTTAGTTTCCTGGGCCTTACTGCAGACCTGCCTGTCAGAGTCATTGGGGGAGGGGCCAGAAAATGTATTTTATTTTCTTATTATTTCTTAGATTATATTGTATATTTTGAATAGCCAATCCAGTTGCATAGTTCAGATTTCAAAAGGGAACTGCATTTATGAAGACCTTCCTAGGAGATTCTTATGGGGTAGTGGCCATAAGGAGATTTTGTCAGTCTGAAATGGAGGTGTAGTGTTGAGAGAGTGGTATTAATATTGAGAAGCTTAGGGAGGAATCCATTCAAAGTGCTTGAATTTCTTCTATGGGTGAAGCTGTCAGAGGAGGAGCAGGAGGCAGAAAGGAGACAAGACAGAGAGATGTGAATCAGATGAAGTATAATGAAAGACACCATTTGGTAAAGTGCTAAGTAGAATAGAGGAACATTCCAGAATGTAGGACAGTAAGTCTGAGATGGAGGAGCAAATGGAGTGGGAGGGCTTCAGAGAGGAGAGAGGACCTGCCTTTACTAAGTAGATGTAGGCAGTGGTAACTGCCTCAGAATGAATGATGTAAAGGCATCAGACCAGGAGTCTGAAAACTTGGGTGGTTCTTTTCTTTTTTTTTTTTTTTTGTCTTATTTTCTGTGTCCGGCAACGGATCGCAACCCTCAGTGTTGCCCCCGTACCGGACCGGGGACCGGCAACGGGATCGCAAGCCTCGGTGTTGCTCCCGCGCCTCGCTCAGCCAGTGAGCGGGAGCCGGTCTGCATGTGGGATCCGAACCCTCGGACGGGAGCGCCGCCGCGCTTCCCAAGCGGCGCACTATCTAGTGCGCCACCGGGCCGGCCCTTGGGTGGTTCTTTTCTAATGTGACATACTGCCAAGGTACCCACAAGCTGTTACATACTCCTTCTTGACTCTTATAACATTCTCATGGCAGCAAGTGAGTAATAAATGTTCTCTTATTTATTTATTTATTTATTTATTTATTTTTGTCTTTTGTCTTTTTCTGTGTCCGGCAACGGATCGCAACCCTCAGTGTTGCCCCCGTACCGGACCGGGGACCGGCAACGGGATCGCAAGCCTCGGTGTTGCTCCCGCGCCTCGCTCAGCCAGTGAGCGGGAGCCGGTCTGCATGTGGGATCCGAACCCTCGGACGGGAGCGCCGCCGCGCTTCCCAAGCGGCGCACTATCTAGTGCGCCACCGGGCCGGCCCTTGGGTGGTTCTTTTCTAATACATAGCATCCATGCGTGATAAAGCAATAGAAGAGACATCTGTAGTCCTGTGACACTTGTTTTTCCGTATTCTGGTCCTGGCTCAATTGCTACCTAGCCAAGTGACCCTGAGCTGATTAATTAACCTTTCTGAGCCTCAGTTTCCTCATCTGCACAATGCAAGTGCCACTGATTCCTGCCTTGCCTGTCCCTGCGAAGTTGTGATAAGGAGCTGGTTGACTCTCCAGTTATGGAGTTGGTTGACTCCGGGAAGCAGCCTCTCTGGCCAGCCCTGATTGCTCTTCCTAGAGATGTTGATCTTTTGTCACCCTTTAAGGTATCAGCCTTTCTTTCCAGTCCTCAGTCTCTAAAGAGGTTTGCAAGGGCTCAACAGAATCCCTCTTGACTGGCAGCTTTAAAAATAGTTTTCTCATTCAGAAGCACAGATTTTCTAAGTGGTCTCTGTATTCCAACAGCAGCTCAGAGATGTGGGCACAGCCACTTTGCATTTTCAGGTGGGAACTCTCCCTCCCTCTATCCCTGTAGCAGATTCTCCCAAGGGGGTGTCAGTGCTGTTTCTGAGCCGTCATCTCCCCTGGCATGCTGAGGTTCTTCCAGGGAGTGGGTAGTAAACTGTACTTCTTGTGGCTAAGCAGACTTTTACAATACCTGAGGGAAGGGCTTTTAGCATCACTAGATGACTGTGGGGGTTTCCCCCGTCAACGACTCTGTAACTTGTGGGAACTTCTGCCAGCACCATGCAGAGGTTCCCAAGGTGCTGTGTGGTCAGGGATGGAGCGGTCTCCCTAGGGCTGGTTATGGGGGCCAGAGTGGGCACTAGCATGCATGGCCTCTCCTTAGGAGATACCCTGGCTCTTTTTTTGTCCCCTTCTTGGTGTGGTAGTGATGGTGAGACAATGAGGAGAATGCTTGTCTGCTTTTGGGACTGCTGATGTGGCCCAGCAGCTAGCTCATACAGTGCCTTTGTGCTCATTAGAAATAGATACCCTTTAGGGCCGGCCCGTGGCTCACTTGGGAGAGTGTGGTGCTGATAACACCAAGGCCACGGGTTCGGATCCCTATATAGGGATGGCCAGTTAGCTCACTTGGGAGAGCATGGTGCTGACAACACCAAGTCAAGGGTTAAGATCCCCTTACCTGTCATCTTTTATAAAAAAAAAAAGAAAGAGAGAAATAGATACCCTTTCCTCCTGGTGGATGCAGCACTGCACCAGGGCTTTGGCTAGTGGAGCTCAGGCAGTATTTCACTACTGACACTTTGGCCAGGCATCTTGAGCAGTGCACAGCCCATACAGTCATACGTGGCTGTCCCACTGGAATGAGGGCCTTGCAGCTAGTGCCTTTTTGTTTCTCAGCTGATGGGCCAAGATGATTTTGGTAACCTCTGTTCTAATGTTATGTTTCAGATGAGCCTTCTTCACTCCTGTTCTGCCCGCTACTGTGCTGGGGCAGGGCACAGCTGCCTATAATATACAATAGGAGAAGCCTGGGAGGCTGGGCCGTTACTGCACCCACTTCACATTGTATATCTGTGACTGCTGAGGTCTTGGTCTATTTCTGGGTTCCTCTCCCCATGAGAGAGGATTTTGCTACCTTGCAGATGCGGGCTTCTAGCCTATATGGTAATTGATGCAGAATGCTGCCTGAGTCAAGTCTTCAGGGAAGAGGGGAATGCTCAGAGTTGATTTCACATTTCTTTAAGGAATTTCAGGCTTCCGTGTCTCTAGTGTCCTGTCTCCCTGGGCACACCAGGGCCTCCCATGGTCCCAGGTAAAGTGTGTAGGCATTCCTGATTTAGATGAGTTTCTGCAAGAGAAGTGGCTTCACCTCAGTCTCAGAGGTGGGTCCTAGATTGTGATGGGCTCTAAGTCTGGGTTTCCTGGTGATGTCCACATCTCTTGAGCCTGAGGAGGCACTGGGAGGATCACTGGCCTTGGAGTTGGGACACATGGGCTCTGTTCCCACATTTGCTTCTAACTGCTGGTGTGACCGTGGGCAAGTCTCATCCTCCTCTCTGGGCCTCAACTTGAGGACAGAAGACCTTGGAGGGCCCTATCATGGTGACCTATGACGATGACCCAGTATGGCATCTCCAGCTGTGTTTCTGCCACACTTTTCAGACTCTCCTGCTCACCTTTGGTTCTGGGGAGAGCACTTTAATCCTGGAATCTCTAGTGCGTGGGTGCAGATGTGTTTAGACTCGATCAACTGGTGATGTGGGAATTAAGGTGTAATTTTCTGGGTGCAAAGGGAAACAAAGGTCTGAGTACATTTTGGAGAGTTTTGGAGAGGAGTTTTTATGGGGGAAAAAGTGAGAGATTTTTATCTGAGTATGAGAAGGCCGAAATGTTTAACTGATGGAATCCCCTTTTCTTCTTTGGCACAGAAGTGAGAACAACAGAAGGTAGGCCCTAAGTTGTGAAGAAGGGGTTGGGTGTACTTTGGGAGAGGCTCCTCTGTAATAACCGACAACTGTACCTTGCTTTGTAGTTTACAAGATGCTTTTACTCACACTTTTTCATATGATCCTATCAACAAGGCTCAGAGGTAGGCAGGACAAAAGTTATAGGTTTTTTTTTTTTGGGGGGGGATGTGCATTTGACAGGTAAAGAAACAGAGGCACAAAAGTATAATTCATTGAGTACTGCAGAGCTGGTAAGAGAGATGAGACCAGAGCGCCAGTCTCTCCCATGCTCTCGACTTAGAGTCCGTGTATATACATCATCAGTAGAAGCTATGAAATGCTACACACAAATGGCTTGGAGGAGGGTGAATGTTGGGGAGTAGATTTTGCAGACAAGACAGCTCTCTTTGTGGGTGTAGGAGCAGTCCTGCTAGATGCAGAGGGTTGAGTAACCTTTTTTGTTCTTTCCGTGTAAAGAGTATATCAATAGCTTATACATGGAGAGATCTTTTGGGTTCCAGCATTCCAGATTGTCATTCCTGCCCAAAACCCCACAACAGCAAGGTTAAGATTTTCAGTGGCCCATTGAGAGGTTTGTACACATCTTAAAAATTTTTAAGAATTATGGTCAAACTATATGTAGTCTAGAAGTCTAGAACGTTGTGCCCCAATCCCCATGATTTTCTCATGAATCCAAGTCCTTAGTCTCTTCCTCCTGGTGCTTCTTGAAGGTCATGGCTTACAAGTGTGCTGCCACATTCCAGACCAGAGCTGCCTGCTGGGAGTTGTACACTGGCTGTGCTGTAGTGGAGACCATGTAGGTGGTAATAGTTATCTCTGCAGTGGTTATAGAGTTTGCCGCCTCCAACTGCTTTTATAAGTGTCCATGCTTGGTGCTCCAGGCCCTGGCACATAGTAGGGGCATGGTGATGGTTTCCCTTCTATTTCTGACTTTGGAGTCAAGTCTTTTAACCCTTACAAGTGTTCAGGAGAGGTTGGACCATTACCTCTGACGTGGAGATGCAAGTTTTTCTGTGCTAGGTTTATCTCCCTCTGATTAAGCTGTTGGCCATTCTTGGCTGTTCTACTGAGTTTGTTCTTCTGCTTCTGAAATTCTCAGGTTCCAACATGGAAACCTTTGTCCTATCATAGAAAGATGCAAAGTGACAACTCTGATGATCTGATTCCATCATAGCTCATCTATTTTTAAAAAAGCTGAGCTGTTTCCTGGCTGGGACAAGAGGGAGAAGGTTCCTTCAGGCCAGCAGGTCCTTAGAGAGGTAATGTGCTAGGATGGCATTTGAGAGCCAAAGTTCATTTCCAGCCACTTGAAAAACAAAACAAATCATAAACAAAGAAAACATTGTCCTGCATGCAGCCTTAGGGGGAAAATAGAAAGGAAATGCGGTTGGTCTTGTAGCTCCAGCTCCAAAGAGCAAATCGTTCTATCAGTTTGGTTAATTTAATAGAGTAAACCAATTGTTGAACTGAACAATTTTATAAGTGCTTAACTAGACAGCAGCTTTTTGGCCTGTGATCTGGGCTCCTCCACCCCAGGGGTCTGGCCTCCTACAGGAGGAGCCTTGAGGGGAGGGGGCAAGGCTGGGCCCTGGAATAGCCCCTGGGGGCCTGGAGGAGAATATCTCTCTCTCTCTCTCACACTCACACACACACATCCCCGCACACGCACCCCTTTTTGAAAACTTTTATTTAAAACAAAAGGCTTTTATTTAGTAAACACCCACGCTCTGTTTTGATGAAGTGCCCTGAGTTAATGAGGGGAATGGGGTGGGGAGTTTGCCCCTTTATTTTCGTGTAACAGGTTGGGATGTTGTCATCTGCTTCTCGGCCTCCTGTGCCTTCCCTTGCCCTCTTTACCTTTGTCTCGAAGGCCTTTTGAAGATGGCGAGAGGTCCTGCAGAAGCCACCAGCTGTCCTGCTGTCTCCAGGCAGCAATTTTAGGCAAGTCTCTACTTGGCCTTCCCATGAGACTCCCTTTTCCAGGCACTCACTACATTGCCACTGGTGACCCAGAAAGGGGTCAGGAGAGTGTGGGCCCAGCCTGTCCTGGGTGTGGGGCACCCTTTTCCACCCCTTCCCACCCGGCCTGGATCAAAGGAGCCTCCTCAGGGAGCAGGGAAATACTTCTCCCAATAGCCCCACCAGTGAGTAAACAGCCAGGGCCTCTCGAAGCTTTTGAAGCACAGTGCTTCAGGCCCGGAGGAATGCAGAACATTTCATTTTAGGGGTGGGCTTAGGTTTCCACTGCTTTCGTATTTGCAAATTTGAAACAAATGCCCTCATTTAGCAGCAGGCAGGCTGGGCAGTAAATGGGGGCTGTCTAAGGGCGTTTATGGCAGTTGCAGGTATTTGTGGAGAGCAGGACCCCAGCAGGTTTGGGAAAAGATAGAGAATTTATGGTTAGGTGGGTTGTACAAAGACCCCAGCCAGGTCTCCGGTGGAGGGTTGTTGTTAGGTGGGCTTTGTCATAAAAAGCATTGCCGCCTCCTGCTCCCCCAGGAAGTATCTCCTTCTGGCTGACAAAGGAGTTAGGGATGGTGGTTATCCCCTGGGGCTGATGCTAAGGGCCTTGTCCCTCTCACTTGGCTGCCAAAGTATCAGATTTCCAATGAACCCGTCCTTCCCACTCCCAGAACTTGAAGGGCTCGTTAAATGTGCTTTATATGTAACAAGTTGGCTGAGAGGTCCCCCCCTCACTTCTAGCCAGTGTTGCCAGGAAGGAGCTAGGGAAACCTGTTTTCCTTTTGTTGTTTCTGGAAGTAGGATCTGTGAAAGTGCAATTGAAGAAAGACCCTGATGTTAGGAATCAGCTAAACAAGTGTTATTTGCCTTTGATGGGGCAGCTTAACCAAGGAGGGTCTGTCCCCACTTGCCCTTTCCCCCCAGGGAAATTCAGAAATCTGTTCAGGAACTGAGTTCCAGCTCCACAATTTATTTGCTGAGAGACCTTAGCCAGTTCACTTCTCTGTGCCTCTGTTTCCACTTTTGGAAGATGGGGATAACAATACCAATTCCATTGAGTTCTTGTAAGAATTAAGTGAGATAGTACTGTATCTCATTAGCTCTCAGATGTTCTTTCTTTTTTCATTTTCACATCTTTGAAATTGGGATGTAATTTATAATTAATTATGTAGCATTGTGTCTGTTTAATTAGTACCATTTTTCCTTTTAGTGCACATAAATAATGGTGCATCTTAAAATCAGTGGCATCATCAAAATTCCGTGTATGTGAAGCACATAGTCTGTGATCTAGTAAATGCTCAATAAAAGATGGTCATACCTGTGATGAGACTGATTAGTTTACAGGCTTGTGTTTGTGTCCCATCCACCCGTAACTTTCAGTAGAAGCTGTTTTCCTTTTAGTCTGACACATAAATAACAAATGACGTTTAAGGCATATGGCATCATGCTAAGTATTATGTGTGTGCGCGCGCGTGTGTGTGCGCTCCAGGAGTGGATTGTCTTTTAGGTGTATTAAGATAGAACCAGAAGAGAGTAATTAGCAAAACAAGAACGTAGAGAAGGTCTAAGAGAGGCACGTGGTACACGTCAGGATTCAGAGGATGGAGGAGGCAGGAGACAGAAAGGCGATTGTAGTATTTTTTTCCCCAGGCAGCACAGTTGTGTAGGGTTGGTCCTAACTTTGTAGAGACTACTAGTGCCATTCAGTCTGTTTGGTGCCACCTGAGCATTGCTGAATGGCACCTTTCCCCCTTCAGAACACAAGTAGCCCAAAGGCCAAGGAATTCTTCATTTGGTTGAGTTGTGGTTCATTTGATGGTGGGATGGATTGGCTGTGACGTTGGGGTTTTATTTTTTATTTTTTAAAGATGACTGGTAAGGGGATCTTAACCCTTGACTTGGTATTGTCAGCACCATGCTCTCGCAAGTGAGCTAACTTGCCATCCCTATATGGGATCTGAACCTGTGGCCTTGGTGTTATCAGCACCACACTCTCCTGAGTGAGCCACAGGCCGGTCCGAGGTTGGGGTTTTAGGTGGTAGATGAAGAGAGAAAGATATGTCCCTTTTGTATAAATATCAAGAGCAAAGCTTAAAATACATTGCTGTGTAGATTTGTGGTACAAGCCCCCCACATGTTCATTTTTGTAGGCTTAGGCACTCCATCATAGAGGGGTTTCAGAATGCATTCTTTCTGTGTTGTCACCCAGAATTTTAACCCAGTAGGTGTACCTAGGTAGGAAAGGGTTTGATTATGGATCAACTGGAAGGTGAGAACGGAAGAGTCCCAGAGGCTAGGAGACCCAGCCCCTCTGTTAAGTGAATACCCTTTTTCCTTTGGCTTTCCACAGGCGTGTTTTGAAGAAGAATGAGGTACCGTAGATGATGTGCCTTGAACAATCGGTGTTCAACACTGATTGAAAAATCTTTTGAGGTCTTATGACGGTTTCAGTGCCCTTTTCCTGAAAGCCCTTGATATACTGGTAAGGACATTTTTGATAATATACACCTTTTTTTTTTGGAGACCCTCTAAAACACAATGTGAAATTTTTTTTTTCTGAGGAGGCTGATCTTTGTCTCTGTCCTGTAAGGGTTGAAAGGGGCCAGGTTTCTTTTCAAACCAAGTCAATAAATACTGTACTTTTTGTTTCAGGCACCTGGAGAGGTACCTGTGGGCCCTCAGTTGTCCTCAGTTAGCCAGTTGCCTAGTTTGGATCTAACTCCCCCTGATTCCTTGTTTACATCCACAACCAGGAAAACCTAGAGAGTGGGTCTCCTGCCAGTGGCCAGCCTCGTGGGTGAAGACCGTGCAGCTGAATTAACCGCTGCCTGTTCTGGGCCACTCTGTCTCAGCCCTGGGGCAGAGGTGTCCATCAGGCTGACAGGGCAACAGACCCCCTGAGCCCCAGGTTGGAAATCACAGTTAAAAGTTGCTCTTAGAGTACTGACAAATTGCTTTCAGTTTCTGCTGCCAAAAGAGAAGAACTAGAAAACAGGGTATAAACTGGGTTATTTACACCGACTCTGTTTTTTGTGCTCATGTGAAGCTGATAGAGGAGGACGAGGGTCAAAAATGAGCTCTTCTGATTCTTGGTTTCTCAGGTACCTGGCAGCAGGTGAAGTGGAGGTGGGGATGGGGTGTCTCCAGTGAGATGTCCTCGAGTACAGGATGTGTGGTGACCAGACAGGCCTTTGAGGTACCTAGGACCAGCCCCTTTCATGAGATCAAAGAAATACCTTTTGTTTTTTCCCCTGCTCACGCTTTCCTCTGCCCTGGAGCCGGAGTCAATATATGAGGGTCTGTACTTGGTCACTGGGTTGGTGTGAGGAGTGAGGGACAGTGAGGAGTGGGGTGGGTGGGTGGGTGGTCTTCCCTTGTGCTGCACACTCCCTGCATTCTGTTCCCACCGCCCTGGATGTGCAGGGGTCTGCCTGGGCTAGCCTGGGCAGCTGGGGTTCTGCTGGGCTGCTTGCCTGTCTGCCCGCCCGCCTGGTAGGGCTGTGCCTGAGTTGGGCTGTAAGCTGGTGAAACCAGCCACACAAAGACGGATTTCACTCCAGGCTAAGTGTTTTGTTGCTGAATCATTTGCATTCATTAAAAGTAGTGAAGGGTGAGTGATATTTAAGGCAACACGACGGCTTTGCTGGAGGCCCGGAGGTGGCTGCCTTAGAACCTCATTAAGAATTCTTGGGGGCCAGGGAGAGGATGGGAAGGGCGCAGCTCATTCAAAGCTTACTTAACTTCTGACTGCCTTGGGCATAGGCCAGCTACTAAAATATGAAAAATGTTTGCCCGGCAGCCCCCAGAGCTTGGCCAGACTGCCCTGGCCAAAGAAAACACACACTTAACAATTCATTATTTAGCCTCCTCCTGTGCGCTTGCTTGTGTTTCGTCTTCCCCTGGGACCTTGTTGAGTTGGGGGCACAAGGGGGGGCGGTAGGAAGGCCCCTACATCTAAGGAGCTAAGCCTAAAGCAAGTGCTATCTCCATTCCCCCACCCCATTCCCCTTCCCAGGTTTATTTTGCCCATTCCCTACTGGTGGACTTTAGGTTGTTTCTGAGTGTTTCCTATTTTATACAATACTACCACGGGAGGTTTCAGTAATGGGCCACAATAATCAACCACATTGTATATTGACAAAATAAAATAATAAATAAATAAATAAATAAATAAGTAAATAAAACAAATACATAAAGTAGTAGGAAAAAAAATACTACCACAAATGTCCTTGTCACCTGTTTTTGCCCTTATACTTCTATATCTGTAGGAGAAATCCCTGCAAGTAGAGTTGCTTTGTCAAAGGATATGAATATATCAAAATTGTGTACAAAAGTTTGTATTTATATCATTTTTGTGGAGAGAGATTTTATTTTCAGTCTGTGACCGAAACAGTTTCTGAATCAGCACTGTACAGTGGGCCTGTGAAAATCACATGGGTTATGTGTGAAGACTGGTAAGCATGGTTCAAATGCCGGGCATTGCTAGGGTGACCAGACAGTTTATCATCCAGACATTCCCATCTCCATTATTAATAATTATGCCAAGACAACCAGCATAAACCAGAGGCGTTCCAGGTAATTGGCAGTGTGATAGCCCAGTGCCCAGCACAGATCTTATTCCCTGATCTATCTGTTCTCTTTTCTACACCATTTAGCACTGAATTACCTGCTCCTTGTTATTTTGCATTCTATCAAATGTGTTCTTTTTGTTGCTCCCAACTTGATGGTAAGCTTAATAGAGTGGGTCAGAGTCTTGTCCTTTGTTTCGCACAAATCCTAAACCTACCCCAGATGCTCAGTGGTTGCTCAAGAAGTTCTTGGATTCTGAAGACCACGTTTGAATCATGGTAGCAGTTTAACTTTTCTGAACTCCCCATTTCCTCATCTGTAATATGGAAATAATATCCACCTCATACGGTGAGGCCCTGGTGGGGTAAAGCTTGTGAGGGGGTATTGTAAGTGTTGCCATTGTGTAAGGTGAGCTTCAGAGACCCTTGCCATGGGCCACCATAACTCCTCAGTGACATAAACTTGGGAGCCCTTAAGGCACTGCTAGCTGTCTGGATTTGTTTATTCCTCCTCTCCATTTATTACTATCCCCTTAATTGCTCTCAGATCCGACTAGGTCCTCTTCAGTCCCATTGTCCTGGGTTTAGTTCAGGTCTTGTCATTTCTCCCTTGGAATACTGCTGGAAAAAAGTGAATATTTTGGCTAGTCCGCGTGCAGTGGTGTTTACAACTAATTGATCACAACCAGTTACAGATTTCTTTGTTTCTTCTCTACTCCTACTGCTTCACTTGATTGGCCTTTAAAAAAAAGTGAATTTTTAAAGGAAGCATCTTTTTTTTTTTTTTGCCTTAAAAATGTTAAGAAGACATGTACTTTATGAAACCCAAGGTAAAAAAAATCAGATGAGAGGTCTAAAAGGGAAGCTGACTGAGAAGGATGAAGAAATGAAAAGGGACTGGATGAGATAATGAACAACTATAAGGATACAAAACAAAGCAATAGCAGAATTAAGTTTCCAGTACAGTCTTTAAAGGGCAGAATCAGCACTACAGTTAATCTAATCAGCGACATGCGGGTCGAGGAGCTCCCAGAATCCAGAGGAGAAGGTACAGTGAGATGAAAGAGATGGAAAAGTGTGATAATTAGAGAAACAGATTCAAGATTTTTGAGAGTAGTAAATAAAAAGTATACTAGTAGAATTAAAAAGCAAGAAATATGCCTTGCAGATCATAAGAGGTGAAGAAAGTAAATGAAATACAATACATATGAGGTTACTTCAAAAAGTACACGGAAAGATTCATTTAATTGTTTTTCCATGAACTTTTTGAACTATCCTTGTACAACAAAGGAAGCAGCATTGTAGTATTAAAACATAAAACAGATGAAAGCAAAGAGATATAGGTCAGTTATGATAAATTTCAGTGGAATAAGTCTCTGAGACAAAATTTTGATTAAGAAAGTCTCATGCTCTTTATGTGAGACAAACCAAAAATGGTCAGTTTGTTTTATTGGTTTTTTTCTAACTTTAGGCTGATAAATTATTATTTTTTACTTCATTCTCATTATTTAGGAAATAATTTAAGGTTATTAATTTCCTTCTGAATAGTACTTTGAAATTAATAAATTTGAAATGGAAAAATATAGAATTGGCAAGTCATTTAGGATCCGGTGCTTAAAAAAAAAAAAAGAAATAGCAAATCCAATCAAGAGAAAGAAAAGATGAATAGGCAAAACAAAAAAGGGGAGAAAAAGAGGCTTTAACCTCATTCATAGCTTCACAACTGTTTATAAGGTCTCTGTCTCCAGGGAGCTTACCATTCAGTGTGGAGGGCTACCATTTAAGAAAATGTATACTAATAAGGTTGTGATCATTGCGATGGGGAAAGATTTTAATATTTATCAAAGGTTATCATTTTCAATGCTGTGCTAAGAAATCTATGCTAGGGTGACTGAAATTTATTCAAGAACCATTAAAATGACTGAATAGACCAGAAATATGTATATATACTGCCGAAGTATTAGACCAGTAGCTAAGAAAAACAATTGAAAGATAGTAAAAAGAAAAAAAAAATTAAATCCCCAAATTGTTGTATCAATTGATTTTGTGGGGAAATTTTTTTAAATGTTGAAGAAATAGGGCTCATAATGCTTAATCTACTGTCACAGAGCCAAGGAACAGATGGACGGCATCCTGTGTGTGTAACAAGGTTGATACACTCTTGCTCCTGAATGCTGATTGACAGTGCAGAAAAGAAAACCACACTACTTAGAGATATTGATGTAAAAGTCTAATGTAAAATAGTGGCACACTAAATCTAACACTACGTTAAAGGATCACTTACCATAAACAAGTAAGGGATGTAGTTCAAAAAATGCGTGGATGGTTTAATTGCATATAATTCATGAAAATAAGAAGTCAGAAGAGTCAACAATTCTTTCAATAGAGCAAAAATGACACTAGATACGAATTAACATCCATCCCTGATTTTTTTTTTTTTTTTTTTTTAAAGATGACCGACCGGTAAGAGGATCTTAACCCTTGACTTGATGTTGTCAGCACCACGGTCTCCCAAGTGAGCTAACCAGCCATCCCTATATAGGGATCCGAACCCGTGGCCTTGGTGTTATCAGCACCGCACTCTCCCTAGTGAGCCATGGGCTGGACTCATCCCTGATTTTTTTTTTTTTTTTTTAAATCTCAAACTGTAGCCAATGTTATACTTAAAAATGAAACTATAATTCAGTTCTCATTAAAATAAAGAAGTCATAAGGACATCAAGGTATGAGAATAAAAAAAAAGTCACTACATTAAAATAATAAAGTCACTACTTAACGTTATCCTGGAAATTCAAGCTAAAATAATACTATAAGAAAAAGAATAAAAGTTACAATAAAGTTAATGTTCTTTGTTGATGTTACTGTTTTTTACATGGGAAAACCAACTATCAGCTGAAAAATCACAGCAATCAATAAGAGTTTAGTCATTTGGCCAAATATAAAACCTACAGAAAGCCATGAAGGTTTGTTACTGATCAGCAACTAAGCATTTAGAAAATACAATGGAAACACGTATCCATTCACAAAATCAATTAACCCCCCCCCCCAAAACCACCCTGAAATACTCAGGCATAAACCAGTGGAATGGAAACTATACTTGTATGTTGAGGGAGTCAGTAAATATCACCCTTCTCCCTTCTGACTTTGAAACCAATTGTGGGGGGGCAGGGTTGGAGTGAGAGAGGGAGAAAAGCAAACAAGCAGACAGACAGGGTTTGGACAGACAGCTGAACACATGGAGGTTTCTGGAGGGTGGTGCAACCGGGTAGGGCATGGAATCTGCACGCCTTCCCCCACACCTCACCCTATGCATCTCTTCGTCTGTATCCTTTGTAATATCCTTTTATAATAAAACAGTAAACGTAAGTATGTGTTTACCAGAGTTCTGTGAGCCACTCAAGCAAACTAATCAAACCAAAGGAGGGAGTTGTGGGAACCCCGATTTACAGCTGGTTGGTCAGAAGTTCCAGAGGCCTGGACTTGCAACTGGCATCTGAAGTGGGGGGCAGTCTTGGGGACTGAGCCCTCACCCTGGGGGATCTGATGCTATTTCCAGGTGGATAGGGTTGGAATTGAATTGGAGGACACCCTGCTGGTGTCCACTGAAGAATTGCTGGCTTGCTTGCCATTGGGGAGAAATTGCCACACATTTGGTCACAGAAGTCAGTCTTGGTGTTGGTGATTATGCTGTGAAGAACAGAGGAAAGAGAGTGTGTGTCTTCTCTGCTCACAGCCCCAATCGTGTACAGAGAAGTTAAATAATGACTGAGGGCTGGCCCGGTGGCGCACTCGGTAGAGTGCGGGGCTTGGGAGTGTGGTGGCGCTCCCGCCAAGGGTTTGGATCCCATATAGAGACTGGTCCGCTCGCTGGTTGAGCGCGGTGCGGGCGCGACACCGAGGGTTGCGATCCCGTTGCCAGTCGTGGTACGGGCGCGACACTGAGGGTTGCGATCTCGTTACCGGTCACGAAAAAAGACAAAAAGGAAAAAAAAATAATAATAATGACTGAGAACAGGAACCTTCACCATCTCGTCTTGTTCACTACTGTGTTCTCAGCACTTAGAACAATGCCTGGCACACAGTAGGCATTCAGTAATTTAATGACCATTCTCGGAGGGGTGGGAGAGTATAACATGATGTAGAAAAGATTTTATATTACTTATTGATAACATTAATAAAAAAGGTAACAGTAAAAAATAAACAAGAAAAAAATAGGCAACAAAGTTGAACAGAAAATGGACAATAAGAAATTTAGCTAACTAGGGCCGGCCCAGTGGCGCACTTGGTAGAGTGCGGTACTTGGGAGTGCGGCGGCGCTCCCGCCGAGGGTTTGGATCCCATATAGAGACCGGTCCGCTCACTGGTTGAGCGTGGTGCGGGCGCGACACCGAGGGTTGTGATCCTGTTGCCGGTCACAAAAAAAGACAAAAAGGAAAAAAAAAAAAAAAAGAAATTTAGCTAACTAGTAAACACAAAAGATTGCTTTATCTTGTGAAGTAAGAACAAGCTAAATGTCTCAAAGGAAATACAAATTAAAACAAAAGTATTATTTTGGATCTCAGATTGGCAAATTTGTGATTTTTACCATCAGTGTTGGTAAAGAAGCATTTTTTGAAGAGCAGTTTGTCATTTATCAAACATTTGAAATTGGGAACTCTCTGAATCTCTGTTGGTTCTGAGAGCTACCCCCAGCCCCCAAATTTGAAATTGTATTCTCTTTGTTCCCATTCTCTTTGGAAGTCATCCTACAGAAACATTTTCATTACCAGTGTGCCGAGGTGCTTGTACAGAGAAGGTCAGTTGGAAGGTCATTCTTTGTCATGGCAATAACTGAAAACCATCTGAATGTTCATTACTGGGATATAGGCATACATTATGGGTAATTGATGCATTGAAATAATATACAGTGGTTGAAGTGAATGAGCTAGAACCATTATGGACACGAAAAGATAAGCAAGTTGCCAGAATAGCAGATACAGCAAGAAAAGCAAGTTGCTAGAATAGCAGGTATTATGGGTTAAATTGTGTGCCCCCAAGAGATATGTTGAAGTCCTAAGCCCCAGTACCTGTAATGTGACTTTATTTGAGATTAGCATCTTTGCAGATGTAAACAAGTTAAAATGAAGTCATTAGGGTGGGTGACTAATCCTATATGATTGGTGGTGCCCAGTACAAAGAGGAGAAAAGACACAAAGACACGCAGAGGAGAGATTGCGATGTGACCACGGAGGCAGAAATTGGAGCAATGCAGCTACAAGCCAGGGAACTCTGAGGATTGCTGGCAGCCACCAAGAGCTGGGAGGGAGGCATGGCACAGACCCCTTCAGAGCCTCTGGAAGGAACCAACCTCGCCAACACCTTGATTTCACACTTCTGGCTCCCAGAACTGTGAGAGAATACATTTCTGTTGTTTTGAGCCACCCAGTTGTGGAAATTTGATACAACCGTCCTAGGAAACCAATAGAGCAAGTGTGGCACCGTCCCGTAACCAGGCCTTCTGGGACTGAGCCTGCTACTCTCTCCATGACAAAGAGCTTCTTCAGTCCATTTTCCAACCTAGCAACACCTCCTTGGACACAAGGACTCACAGGGGTATTGACTTTTTATTGGGGGCCAACCTGGGTGGCGTCAATTTGTATTTCACCTCCTTTGCCTCCCTGCCCCAAGCCAGTGCTCTAGCAGCCTCTTGCTGGACTTCCCTCTCATCTCCTTTAAACTCTGACCATCCTGAATTCCACGGCGTTCTCTGACCATGCTTTGTCTTTGTGCTTCTCACTTGCTCTATTTGCCAAACCCTGTTCCTTCATAAAACTTTGTGTCGAAGACCCTTCTTCCAGGATTCTTCCTTGACTTGTTCTCCCCTGACTTAGAAGCTTCTCTACACCCTTTGCACCCACCCATCAAGCTGTGTGATAGTACAATCAAGCCTCGCAATTATGATAGGTGTTCCTCTGGAGCCAGATGACCCGAGATTCTCTCCTGCATTTGTCACATACAGCTGTATGGCCTTGAGCAAGCTGCTTTACCTCTCTGTGCTTCAGTTTCCTCATCTAAACAGTGGAGATTGTAGTACCCATCTCAATGGGTGGGTGTAAGCATTAACAAATTAATATGGTTAAAGTGCTGGGAACAGTGCCTGGCACATTGTAAGTGGTTGGTTAAGTGTTAACTATTTTTATAATTATATGTTTACTTGTCTGACTCCCCCACTAAACTGAGATACTTAAAGGCCCTTCTGCCCAGTGTCTCATGGAGTACTTGGCACATGGTAGGCTATAAATAAATGTTTGTTGAATTAATAGTGATAATTAATGTAATTGCCTACCAGGATCCCATATTGGGCTTTGACTGTCCGCTGGTTCCACATCATATAAGGATAACGTGGTCAAATTATCTGGCTCAGTAAAACCAGCAAAAATCAGTTGATTCTTCCTGAGCACCTCCCATGGGCAAGCCATCTATCAGCTGTTGTCCTCAAGGAGCTTAGAATTTAGTGGGGAAGATGAGCACATGAAACATTAAAAAGCAGTATTAGGTTTTAATAGCCATTTATGGGTGCAATAGAAGATACAGCAAATGTGTGTTCCCAGTTATTTCAGTTGGTGGCACATTGTTAACTTACTCATTCCTTATTTTCCAAACTTGTTCTAGAAAGCTTCTTAAACTTTTTCATAAGAAAAGTTAGACCTAGGGGCTTTATCAGATTCAGATTTGATTTTTTTTTTTTTTTTTTCATGTGTACATTCCTTAGACATAACATCTGGTTGTCTCTCTGGAATTAGCAGCCATCAATAATCATTGCTAGATACATAATTTCATTAGGGGTTGTAAAATGGTAATATTCTATTTATTAGCTGGAAACTTCTATAAAGATAAACCTTCCTTCATAGTTTATATTTGAAACTTATATTTTGATCGTGTTTCTATAAGAGTTTTAGCAATTTTTTTTTTTTTTAAAAGAGATCCGAACCCGTGGCCTTGGTGTTATCAGCACTGCACTCTACCGAGTGAGCCACGGGCCGGCCCGAGTTTTAGCAATTTTTTTTTTTTTTTTAAAGAGATCCGAACCCGTGGCCTTGGTGTTATCAGCACTGCACTCTACCGAGTGAGCCACGGGCCGGCCCGAGTTTTAGCAATTTTTATGATTGGCTTGTAACTTTATAGATTCCTCTTCTGTCACTTGCTGAAAATAATTTTCCTAATTTGTCATTTGCCATTGAGAGTTGTTTACAACTTCTACTTTACGTAGTGAGGTGTTTTCCTTTATAAAGCATAGAGTTTTCCAGGCCTCCCTTGATGGGGCCTTACAGGATCAGAAAGCTGGTCTAGTAGTTTTCTTCAGGCACTCATTTCTGCATGAACATTACTGTGTTCTGTTCACCCAACTGTAATTTGTATTGCTTGAGGCCGGAGACCTGCTTCGTACCAAGACGATCTGGATCCATTTTCACCCTGACAGGTTCGCTCTTATTCTTGTTCATATTGAAGGTGCTTCTGTTTTGAACAGCTTCTGTGGGGAGTGAATGAAACTATGAGCAACTGCTAATCTGTACCCCTATTAGGAACATAAGTGGGGCATTGCTCGTAGGCATGCAGGGCAGACATAATGCAAATTTCCCACCAATCAGCAGCTACCCCTGGGAGCTTCACCATCACTGTGTAGCACTTCTTGTACTGTGGAGCCCCATGTACCTATATCTAGTGACCAGGCAGCTCCAAGGCTCTTCTGGGCAGTGGAGGGGCAGAGAGAGCCACTACACCCACTCAGGGTCTGTTCAGAGAGAGCCACTACACCCAGATGGCAGAGACTGTGTGAGGGAGATCAAACAGGGCACTTTGCAGCTTCAAATGATCTGCATAAGAGGAATGCCAACAAAGGCCTATACTGTGTAAGAGAGGGTTGTGATGGGATACGGTTTCTAAAAAAAAAAAGCCCGAACATAATAATGACAAATAATGGCTACAAGCCCAAACTCACATAGTACTTACTATGTGCCTGGCACTGTTCCAAACATGCTACCTGTGTTAACATGTGAATTTACTTTTCATAACAAGCCTAAGAGGCTGATAATGTCATTAGCACCATTTTGTAGATACAAAAATGGAGGCACTGAAAGGATAAACCACTTGCCCAAGGTCATGCTGTTGGTGAGAGAGTAGAATTTGAATGCAGGTGGTCTGACCCCAGTGTCTGAGCTCTTGATCCCATCTCCATCCTGCCTGTACACTGTAAGGCTTGTAAGGCAGGCCTTAAAGTTGTGTAGCTCTTTAAACTTCTCAGAGGCATTTCATCCTTGGAGAGGCCCTGCAGGATGGCAGCAGGTGTTTACATATGGGAAAACTGAGGGCTAAAGAACAGGATGATTTGCTCAGAGCCAGGTCCAGGATGCAGATTTTTCTGCATTTGGTAGCTGGCACTCATTTGGCATCAAAGTCAAACTCTTTGAACCTTTTGGAAACAGTATTGCCCTTAGACAGACACAAACAAGGTGGTCTCCTTTTCCCTTTGAGAGGGCCAAAATCTGTGGGGTCTGGTGAACACAGGGGTTTTCCTTAGGACTTTTTTGGTCACAGTTGTGTACTTCTGGCACTAGGCTCTTGAGGACTAGGTGTGGGCCTGCCTTGGGATCTCTCAGTCTGAGCCCCAGCCTGGCCCTTTCTGGAAGCTGAGTGCTTTGCCCTTGGACTGCTAGGTCGGGGGTTCTGGAGAAGTTGGGTGGAAATTGCTCCACTGTTGTCCTGCTCCTGGCCTAATGGCTTAGACCATTTTTAGATGTCAGGAAGTATAACAATATGGTACATTTATCTTGGTGAATAATGAATGAGTCCAGGGAAGGTACTCTAGTCTTCTTTGTGAATTATTTACCAGGAGCCTCTAATCTGAGGGCTCTCCATTATAAATGGTCTGAATCTGGTATGTATAAAGAGCCCCCTCCCCTCTCCTCTCACTCCCTCCCGTCACCTACCTACAGATAAGCCATAACTTTTCATGTCTAGTGTTACCCTGGGTAGCCCTGTAGCCTGTGGCCAGGGACTGTCTGAGTCCAGAGTCCCTGCGGCAACTGGGGAGGGTGTGGGGAGCGTCCCCCCGCTAGAGATACAGGAGAGACCTGCCAGGGACAGCTGGGGTAAATGTGGGGCTGCAGCCTGCTCTACAGGCGTGGGAGCCTTATGTGCATTTGTGTGTGTGTGTACACATGTGTGTGCTGGATGTCTTTGTCTTTCTTGTCCCTTTTTATGTATCTCTCTCTGATTGTATTGTTCGATCTCTGTCATTCAGTTTGTCTCTGTCATAGCTCTCTGCCTCTTGATTTCTCATCTTCTCCCTTTGTCAGGGTCTGGGTCTCACTTTGTCTCTCTCTTTCTTTATTCCTAGTCTGTCAGTCAGTCTCTCTGTCAGTCTCTCCCCAGCCCCCTTTGCTCACCTCCCTGTTTCCCTCTGTCTGTCTCTGTCTCTCTGTCTGCATGACTTCAGAGGTCTGTAAGAGGCACCTCCTGGAATGGAGGGACAGCCAGTTCCAGACTTAAGTGAAGCCAGATCTTGGTGCCTTCCAAACCCTGACTGAAAGATGGACAAAGTAGGCATGAAATAAACTTTAGGCCTTTGTCATTTTTTTGGCTATTCAATTCAGTTATTGCATCAGCCACTCTTAGAGCTCTTTCTTCTTCAGCTTTTAGTGTGTGCTTTATGTTTTATAATGTTTTCCCCTAAAGAAGGGGAAACCTAGGCTTTAAGCATCTGGTAATGAGTTGCAAGTTTTTGGTGCTTTTAAAAATAACTTATTAAGGAGTTGTTTCTGTCCTTTATTCACCAGTTTGTATTTTTTTCATCTGTTGTTATTGATTTGAAGATTGAAATACTTATTTTGCTATCTTTAGCCTGAATGCTATTTCTAAACAGCTGATTCTTTTAAAAAGTATGACTCTTTTTTGGTTATTTTCCTGAAAAATAAAAGAACAA
This sequence comes from Galeopterus variegatus, assembly GCF_000696425.1. Taxonomy (NCBI): domain Eukaryota; kingdom Metazoa; phylum Chordata; class Mammalia; order Dermoptera; family Cynocephalidae; genus Galeopterus; species Galeopterus variegatus. The sequence continues at coordinate 639,389 of NW_007726380.1, read as the reverse complement.
ATCATTAGTGATGCAGTTAAGAGATTTAAAAAATGAATTAAATTAGTTTTGCCTTATTAGAAAGTTTATATTTTAAACAGTAAAATGAGGTTTATAAGGAGTCCAGGAAGTATCAGGGAAAATCTGATGGTTTGACTCTAATTGAGCAGCTGGCCTGCCTTCCATTTCTTCCTCTGTCCACCTAAACCAGGCCACTGACCCCCCACCCCAGGGCTCACCTGACAACACTGTTGTAGTGCCAGACCCCACTGTTGAGTAATACTTGGGCAGCGATCATGGTGACAGTTGATAACCACTACAAGATATCTTTCCCCTCCTCTCCTGTACGTTACTACAGCCCACATTTCCCCAGCCACAGAGGTGGCTGAGAGGACAGCTTTTGATCTTTGTGGCCAGAGCAGATCTGTCTTCAGAAAGGCGGTGGGCACTGTGCCAAACCCTGCTCCCCACAGCTCTCCCCTGTGATCCTGGCTCCAGGAGGGCACCCTTGCCTCTTTAAGCCAGTGGCTCTTCCAAGCACCCTCCGGTCTCCTCCCGCAGTCTGTATTCTTCACTTTGTATCCCAGGTTGAGCCTAAAGTCTGGCCTTATAGACCTGGATGGAGTAGCCCTTTCTAAGACCCCTCCCTGGGGAGAAGAGTTGGTTTCCAGAAGCAGCTGTTGGACAGACAGGTGGAGACACTCTGCTGTGCCGGGAAGGAAGGCTGGGGCAAGGGGCCTTTGAGGGATGGTATGTGGCTCTGTCTCCTGGGCCCTGCCTGGGAGGGGGACAGCCAGGCTGGCAAGGGGTGTGTCCACCTCCTGCACATGTGTTAAACATTGCTGTGTGTTCCGGGTGTATGGCAAATGCAGCCCGCTGCCGCAGGCCCTGAGCAGCTTATGCTTTCCACATCACGACATAGCAAAGTGATTTCCTCACATTCCCCACTCTTGTCTGCTCCGGGAAGTGGTTTGCATAGCACTTCTAAATATAAAAGTATGAGACTGACGCTTTTATCCCTTTGAAACCAGCTGAGGTCCAGCCTCTCTATGACTTTTTGGGCTTGGGGGAGGAGGAAGAGATACAGGAGAGGCTGGTGTGTGTGTGTGTGCGCGCACGTGTGCATGCATACGTGTGTGTGACTTTTTGGGCTTGGGGGAGGAGGAAGAGATACAGGAGAGGCTGGTGTGTGTGTGTGTGCGTGCACGTGTGCATGCATGTGTGTGTGTGCGCGCACGTGTGCATGCATACGTGTGTGTGTGTGTGTGTGTGTGTGTATGTGTGTGTGTGTGAGACCAGGCTCCCCTGATGAGCGGGGGAAGCAGACAGGGAGGATGGTTTGTGGGGGATAGGCGCAATGATGGGGGCCCAGGCAGGATGCTGGGGGCCCAGGCAGGATGCAAAGAGGAGGGTGTAGATGTAAAGATTGATTTTCCAACTATGAGCGGATCTATTCAGCCACTTATTTGTTTAAAAAAAGAATTTATTTGCTTCTCCCCCCTGTCAAACTCAACAGTACTTTTATCTACTGGGGAGAACAGCAGGATATAGGAGGAGGCCACGGGGAAGGATCCTCAAAACACAGAGCTAAATGTACAGAAGTACGAAGCAGGGTGAGATATAAAGCAAAACCAGTTACATAAGTTACAAATCCCTGTAAAACAGGGATTTGTATGTGAAACAGCAATCACATTTTACATGAGCACAGACAAAACAAAGGCTCTACATCAAACACAGTGGAATGGTTGTGGGGGGAATGTGGGTTCTAGCACGGCATCACGAAAGAACCAGACTCGGGGGCCAGACAGATCCAGGGGCAGTTCCTGCCTCTGCCATCTACCAGGATGTCCTCGACTCCAGTTTCCTTGTGGGTAAAATGAGGCTGATTGGTGTTGAGGGTTCTTTGGATTAAATAATGTGTCTGCGCACAGGGCTTGGCCAGAAGCAAATAGTCAGAGGGGCTAAGGCAGTGCCGCCTGGGAGCTTTTTCGAGGATGGCACTGGTCTCACTCTGTGCTGTTCAAGTACAGTGGCCACCAGCCATGTGTAGCTCCTGAGCACTTGAAATGTGGCTAGTGAGACTGAGGAAGTGAATTTTCAATTTTATTTCCTTTTAATTAGGTTAAATTTAAATAGCCTCATGTAGCTAGTGGCTACCATTTTGGACAGAGCAGGTCTAAGGGATATTTTAACTTCTGCAGAAGCCAGGGAGGAATCTGCTTGTTGAATGGAGTGGAGGTCACTCCCACTCACTCCCTACCCCAAGGGTTCAGCAGTGTTGGGGTGCAGGCAGGAAGGGCAGGAAGTCATGTCCTGCCCACCACAGGGACTTTGGGGTGAACTGCTGTAGCCAGTCTGGTTAGGGCTGCAACTGTGCTTATCTGCCTGGATTATTAGTCTCCAGGAGTGGGGCAGAGATGGGCAAAAGAGCTCATAAAATGGGGTCTACCAGAGTTTTCTGAGCCTGTCTTGAAAATTAATCATCAAACTATGAGTTGGCCCAACCAGTTGCAAGGTAGTGGTCCCTGGCCTGTCATTTAGGTTGTCCCCTGCCTTGCAGGAAAGACCATGGGAAGCCAACTCCCAGGCTCCACTCTGGCGCTGTTCTTCAGACTCTGAAGGACACTGTACATCCCAGAGCACCTCCCTACCGCACTTGGGAGTCAGGGACCTGGGAGCGTCCCCTCCGTGAGGAGTCCCTTTCCTCTCTTCTGGATGATGAAGGGCTGAACTCTGTTTCCTCTGGGTCCCTGAGAGCACTGGCTGAGCACCCTGGGGTCTTTCTGGGGCTCAGCTTGGGGCTCTTTTCCCCATCTCTCAGTGCACTGTCGCTTTTCCTGGGATGTCTGTTATTTCCACAGGCTTCTCACTGGCATCTTCAGAAGACAGCTGGCTACTGTCTCTCTTTTGGGGGCCAGAAATGGATTTGTTCCCTGGCAGGGAGGGTACAGAGAATTCGTGGTTCTCCCTGGCAGTTCTGTTCCTGGCCCCCCTCACATTCACCTTTGGAAGGGATCTCTTCAATCCAAGGGCATTTTAATACAGGGTTTGGGGTTCACATTTCCTTAGAACTTCTGGGTTTTTTTTTTTTTTATCTTCCCTGAAAAATAGGCAGACTTGTGTGTGTGTGTCTTTACCTAATGTGTATTTCATTTGAATATCACAGGGGCCTGTAGGCTGAAAAGAATCACTAAAATTGGTTTGTTTGTTTGTTTTGGCAGCCGGCCTATACAGGGATCCGAACTCTTGACCTTGGTGTTATAACACCACACTCTAACCAACGGAGCTAATTTTGGCTGGCCAGAATTAGTTTTAAGGCTGCCACCTTCCAGGTGAGAAAACTGAGGCCAGAGAGAAAAATTAAGTTGGCCAAGCTAAGATAAAGGTAGATGTAGGACAAGATTTAAGGTCAGACGAACACTTGAGTGACATCATCCCCCCACAGATGCTCAAGGGGTATTTACCATGTGGCCCAGGCACCATGAGGAGCTCAGAAGTACCATCCTGGGCTCAAGTGTCCCCGTGTTCCCCAACCCTCCAGCTTGCAGTCTAGCTTGGGGGATGAAGCCCTCAGTTACAGCAGGCAGGAGCATCGAGGTGGAAAGTCAGTGCAAGCATGTGGCAGAGGTGGGTCTCCTGGCAGGCTGCCTGTGCCGAACTGAGGACTGGAGGAGCTCAGCAGAATAATGCTGGACCCCTATGTGCAGCCCCAGCTGCCTCAGACACATACACCTGCCATGTATAGAATCACTCTTAAACCCTCATGGGCCTGGCCCTGCATTTGTGGGCTCTGGGGGCTGGCTGTGCAGCTGGAGGCTGGGGGTGGGGAGAGACTCTGGGAAGTAGGCCCTTTGTGTCTGTAACTGCCCCGCCCCCCCCAGGTTCATTGCTGCTAATCCAGTGTTAGGTGTTGGTGACTGTCCAGTTGCATGCTCTCATTGCTCTAATTTTGCAGAAAATAAAACTGCCTGGGAGGGGTGGTGACTGGTAAGGGCCACCCTATGTGGTGGCTGTATCTGGACTAGAACCCAAGTGTCCCTACCACATGTTCCTTCCACCTGATCCTACCACCTCACTCTAGCTGGGTTTTTAATTCATCACTGCTTCCTTGGAGACACCACATCCATTTAAGAGTCACTAAGGGCAAGAGGCATGTACTGAGCAGGATGCTACTAGCCCCAGTCAAAGACAGGTGGGTCCCAGAGACTGATGGTTTGGCCTCTGGGTGGGGAGCACCTTAAGCCATGTCTCCTGCTAGTGTTTTTGTACCTCTGGGTTTGGATGCCACCTGATGCTGAACACAGGCCTTAATCCTACCATGAGAGGCTGATCTTCCCCCTCCAGAGCCTCCAGGAATGGGATGGGCAGGGCTAAACTGTGGTTTCCTTAAGGTGGAAGAGCTGACCTGCTAAGTTGTTCCTGCCCCAGTCCCTGGTGATCTTGTTCTGTTTCTCTAATCCGAGTGTGGGAACCTCTCCAGATATTGACAGTTAAATCTCAGGACAGGAAAACTCAGCAGGGCTCCTGGCTCTACTGCCTTCTGCCCTGCTCAAAGCAAGGGCTGGGATGGATTTTGGAGGGCTGCAGGCTTCTGTCAGTGAACCTGAGGCCTCTTGTAGACCCTGGAAGATAAGGGGATGGAATGTTGTGCTCTGCGGCTGGGTCTCAGAGTCAGCTGGGATCCATCTCCAGCAATCTCTAAACCCTGTGTTCTGGGCTCATCATCAAACAGTCTGGGTTGCTGGTACTAAAACCACAGATAGTATGCTGCTGGGAGTCGAGAGGGACATTCCAGATCCCCAGATTCACAAATACCCCTGCAGCATTTTGTGTTTCTGCCAACCTTGGTGAACTGGGAGATGACTGGGCTTACTGTTTATTGAAGTACTTACTGACTTATTCCTGCAGTGATTGACATTTGTTCCTCAAAAAATTATAAATGTTTATGGGCCATGGACCTTTAGAGTGGTTCAAGTACTGTTGAAAGTCTGCCAATTAAATCTTCATAGGCCAAAGGCCTGTGGTCCAGTGTGCTGGCTCCTTGGGGAGGAGGATTAGATCAGGTGGTTCAGTGGCTGGAGAGGCACCCTAGCCCCTGGGGCCTCTCCCTTGGTGCCTGAAGAGTTTGCAGGTGGTGGAGACCTGTGAGGAAGATTGTCCTCTGGTGTGTCAGGGAGCCTGGGGGCTGCTGTCTCACGGGGAGCACTTGTGCTTCCCAGGTTGAGGGCTGCTTCTCTTGGCCTGTGCCTGGTGCTGTTGCATGAGACTGGACATAGGACATTGGCAGACCTCTTCTTCAGGAGTTACCTTGGCCTAGGCTCTAGGGGCCACCTGGGATTCAGGATGTCCTCCCGTGAGACCCGGGCACTGGAGCCAGGGAGGGACTGAGTCTTCAGTGTGGTCCTGGTGTGGAGGAGTCAGCTCTTTATGTGTGGCTGGTTGACTTTGGTGTGGGAGAGGTCACACAAGCACTCACACAATCACCATGCAAAATGCCTGTGCCTTTTTGGAGCACACTCCTAGAGGACTTTTGGGCTGGCAGCATAAAGTTCTTTGCTCAACCAAGGTCTGGGTGTCTCAGCCTGATCCTGAGGAATCTGTCTGGAGGATGGAATTCTCTTTGATAAGAGGGAAAGGAGGTTGATTGAATCAATTGACCATGTTTGGTAGGTTCTATAGGTGTTTTTCCTAGACCAGGAGAAGTAGCCCTAAGAGATGAGTAGTTGAGTGGCCCAGATGGATACCTGGACTGAAGTAGCCAAAACTATTTATAGCGGGAAGGCTTAGGAAAAACTTTCTGCTGCTCTCTGCTCTCCATAACGATTGCGTTTACATGTGTGTGTGTGTGCACATGCATACGTATACACACATGGGTCGGTTGGGCCTGGAGCCCAGAGAGCAACAAGAATAGTGGGCAGCGGACCAGACGTGGGTTGGGTGGGGGTGGGTGAGCATGGGGGTTGGGCTGCGCACAGCCTTTCTCTGGGCTGGCCCAAGGTGCAGGCAGAGTGAGTGTCTGCATATGGATGGCAGTTGTGGAGCCAGGGAAAGGGCTTGGAAATGTTCTTACCAGGGATTCACAGCTCCAGCTTTGCTGGGGTGGGTGCCTGGTGTGGGCAGAGGGGCTGCCTGGGTCCACTGTGCCCAGCGGGGCTGGCTGCTGCCTGGGAAGCAACACCCTCTTTGTGCCCTGTGCTGTGGGTGGCTTTGTGTATGTGAGCCCATTTAGCCTTCACACAGCCTGGGTGCAAGCCTGGTGTGCCCATTTTACAGCAAGGAGAAGGGTGCAGAGCTGCCACACTGAGCATGCTGCCTCGAGGGGCACGTCACCATGCATCTCCATGAGGGCGAGTGGGAGGTGGAGTAACACATGGTGTGGCTGGATGGGGAGAGACGTGGCAGCTTTGGGAAGCCCAGGACCACTGTGCCACCAGAGACCTTTCCGAGACTGCAGTCTGGGGGCATCCTCAAGTCAGGGGGAAGACAGGAATGTGCTGGTGACTGTACCACCTTGAAGCAGGCACTCTCTCAGTCCCCACAAGCTTACCTTCTTCTCTGACACTGCTGTCCTCTATCTCGTTGGTGTCAGTGAAGCTTCTGAAGGGTCCCTCACATCACAGCCCCTTCTTTCCTGGAGTCTGATGTTTCTGTCAGGGGCTCCTTGGTCTGCTTCTGGGTTTCCTGCTGATTCCCCCAAAACAATACAACAGACCTTCTCCTGCAAGCTGTGCAGATGGTAGGCTGGGCACGCTGCAGACTGTCTTCTGAGCTAAGGTGCCAAGTGGCGAAGGTGTTCCAAGCAGGGTCTGGGAGCTTGGAGAAGGCCTGGTGGGTGCTCTCCTTGCCTTTTGAAACAGCAAAAGTCTGCTGCAGCCAAGAACTAACGAGTACCTTCTGTGAGCTGACGTCAGGACAGAGGCCCCCGTGAGGCTGGCTTTGATGTTTCCCAGGCTCTGTCCTGGGGGGGGCAGGGTCTCTGAGTGGCAGTCTGGGAATGCAGCATCTCTCACCACAGCTACAGAGTTGCCCAGCCCCAGGAGGGGATGCTGGGGCTGAGCTGGGGTTCCTCTGAGTCATGCTGTCTCTTCCCCCAGTTGGTGTTTCTGTGGCAGGTGGTCTGCAGTTCCCACAACCCCATGGCCCCTTTCTCTCCATCCCATTCATCACCTAATTATTCCCTTCAGACCTCTCTACTGTGGCGGCTCCTCCCTGTCCAGGGTCTGTGAGTTGTCCTGGGCCTTGGCAAGGGAGGAGCTTCCTAATGTTCTTAGAATTGAATCCTTGAGCAGGAAGGGCAATCTTGAGAATATTAAGGGTAGCTGTCACTTATAGAAGGTGAACCCATGACAACCTTGTGAGAGAGGTGGAGGGAGCTGAGGCACAGACAGGCTATGTTACTTGCCCCCAGAGTCCAACACACTGAGTGTGACAGTCAAGATTTGAGCCCGACCTGCTTGATTCCAAATGCTTACTGCTTCTCTGTGTGGGTGACTCCTGGCTCCCCATCATGTCTGCAGAAGCTGAGCAGGGAAGTGGGGGTTCACCCACACTTGGATCTCTCTTGGTCTTTGAAGAGCATTCCAGAGTTCTGGCCTGACGGTTCCATGATTTTGGCAAATCACATTTGCAGAGGCCCACTGGGGCCTTGACAGATGAGTCTGCCCATCTGTGTCACAAGAGGTGGTCAGGAAGGATTCTAGACACCAGTTCTTGCCCCATACTTCCTGTGAGGTTCCTCCAGTTCAGCCAGTGATCGCTGGGTGCCTTTGTGTGCCTGGCATTGTCTGTGAGGTGTGTCGACCTCACTACCTGGCCATGGGGAATGTGACTCCCCGTTGTAGGATCAGATACTTCCAGGGTTGTTTCTGAGTCCCTGGGCAGGGTGCTAGGAGTTGGCTTCTTTGGTTCATGGCCTGACTCTGCCACGAAGGAGCTGTCTGATCCTGGGCAAATCCCTTTCTATGTCCGGACCTGGGTTTAACCATCTGTACTACCTTGTACCATGTACCAAATACCCCCTGGGGCATTTGGAAATGTGTAGGGGTGTGTTTGGATTGTCAGGGTGACTGGGGGTGCCCGGCAGTGCCTGGAGGGCAGTTCTATGTCCGGACCTGGGTTTAACCATCTGTACTACCTTGTACCATGTACCAAATACCCCCCGGGGCATTTGGAAATGTGTAGGGGTGTGTTTGGATTGTCAGGGTGACTGGGGGTGCCCGGCAGTGCCTGCATTTAACTTGCATGGTAGGGGGGATAGCCAAGCATGATGGAGAATTGTCCCACCCAGAGAACCAGCAGCGCCCCACTGAGAAGTAATGGGGGTGCTCGGAGCTGCTTCCAGCCCATGACTGTGTTTTGTGTGGGGAGATGTGGGCTGGCACCTCTGAGGATATCAGGAGGTGGACCAACACCAGGGGAAGCCCCTCATCTGGACCCAGCCCTGGAGGATTCGGGACTTGTCTTGACCCTGACTTTATGAGGAGACTGATTCTCATGCCCTAAAGAACCAAACCCCACCTCCAGGGAATTAGAAGGGCACTTTTTGGGCCAAGATCAGTTTCTACTGGTTTTGGAGGGGTTGGGGAGGACCTCGTTAGTCTCTTCCTTCCTGCCCTCGCCTGGCCCACTTCAGCCAAAGGCAGAGACTGCTTCTTCGTGGAGCAATCCTAGGTGGCCTGTTTCTTCTTCTGGGGAGAGAGCAAGGGGTGTCCTCTTCTGGGTTCAAGGTCCAATGGCTCCAGGCATCTGCAAGGCGCCCACATGGGCCAGCAACAAAGCCTGGTGTGTTACTTCTGGCGCCTCTGTCACCATGCCACCCACCTGCCTGGCCCTGCCCTCCACCTCACCAGCCCATCTGCTGCTCAGCATAGGCTTCTCACTCTTCCCTTTGTTCCCACTGGCCGTGGTTCCACCTTTGGTTGCAGAGTCTACCTTGTCCGTGGGTGTCCCCTGGCCCCAGCCAGAGCTGAACTATAGCAGTGCAGGAGGGGCATTGGCGTCTGGTGAAAACCTGGAACTTCTGGCTCACCTTTTAATGTAGCACAGAAAAGCTGGCCTTGGCCACAGATGGGTTCATAGGGATAGAGAGCAAGACATTGGGGTGGATCTGGCATGTCCTTGGCAATAGCCCAGATTTCTAGAGAATATTGGCTTCTCCAGTGATGGAGTGAGTTCTCTTGAAGAAGCCCTTGGGGAACATTGGGCTGCAGAACATCTGAGGGTGGTATTCAGAGCTTCCCAGCCTGTGGCCACCTCTGACACCAGCACCCTCTGTGGGTGTATGAGTGCAAGTCATCTTTCCCGCATGCTCTGTGGGTCGTGATGAACTTTGCTCAACATCCTGATTCTAGATAGTGGGGAGGGTTGCCTGCTGATGTCCAGTGCCCCTCTGTCTGGTATCAAGACCTCCTGTTATCTGCTCCAGTAGGTCCAGGGCTTCTCCTCTAGGGAGCCTCCTTGTGCCACCAGCCTCCACCCAGCCCTCTGGGCTCCCTTCCTCTTCTGCACTGTAGAGGCCCTGACTGCCCACACTGTTCATTTGGTGTTTACATGACTGTAGCAATGTCCTGTGAATTGTCCTGTATGCCCCTCCAGACTTGAGCCCTTTGAGGAGAGGGTTCCATGTCTTTGTATCCTGCAGAGCATCCAGCACAGTTTAAAAGTTCATCAGAGGGGGCTGACCGGTTAGCTAAGTTGATTAGAGTGTGGTGTTACAACAGCAGGGTCAAGGGTTTGGATCCCTGTACTGGCCAGTCGCCAAAAAAAAAGAAAAAGAAAAAGGGAGAAAAGAAAATTGTGGGATCCCTTTGAGGTATTATCATCCCCATTTAAAATGAGGGGGAAAAGAAGTTCCTAGTGGACTCTTGTCAGTTGTGTTATCATGATGCTTTATACCTGCACATATTGGATGCCTCTTGTGTACTCAACCTCTTTCCTTCTCCTGTGCATAGGGTGGCCTGTGCTAGGACAGAGGCTGCAGCTCCTCCTGACCCTGCCTCTCCTTGTGTCCCCATCTGCAGGTGCCCAGGCAGCCATTGTCTTCATCAAGGAGCCGTCCTCCCAGGATGCACTGCAGGGGCGCCGGGCGCTGCTCCGCTGTGAGGTTGAGGCCCCGGGCCCAGTGCATGTGTACTGGCTGCTGGACGGGGCCCCTGTCCAAGACACTGAGCGGCGTTTTGCCCAGGACAGTAGCCTGAGCTTTGCAGCTGTGGACCGGCTGCAGGACTCCGGCGCCTTCCAGTGTGTGGCTCGGGATGACATCACTGGAGAGGAAGCCCACAGTGCCAATGCCTCCTTCAACATCAAATGTGAGAGCCAGGGAGCTGTGCCTAGTTCCCCTATCAGACCCTCAACTCTCGAGCCTTGGGGGACCCCTCCTTTGCCTCAGCTTCTCCTTTCCAGTTGCATGGGGCAGTCAGAAGCAGTTGTGGTCAGCTCTTTCTGCTGTGTGAATAAGAGAAAATTAAAAGTTTCATTTTTTCCAAAAGTTTTTCTTTCTCCTTCGAGTCTTGGGCCCTTTTACCTGCTGAATGCTTTTGGAGAAGGCGGTGAGGCCATTGGCCAGGTGTCAGGCTTGGCCTGCCAGGGACGGGGCGGGCACTCAGGGGCGGGCACTCAGTCTCTGGTGCTTGGAGCCCTGGCCTCAGCTTCACAGGGCTTCCCTGTGTCTGCTGGCTTCAGAACCTCAAGGTCCATAGCTCCCCACTTGTTCTCCCTTCCCTCTGCCTTCTTGCCCTTGTGCTGCTCTTCCCCTCACTGCACCATGGCCTCTACTGCAGGGATTGAGGCAGGTCCTGTGGTCCTGAAGCATCCAGCGTCAGAAGCTGAGATCCAGCCACAGACCCAGGTTACACTTCGTTGTCACATTGACGGGCACCCTCGGTAAGGAGCCAAGGAGGGTGGGGATGGAGAGGATTATTCTAGACAGGTAGAGATGTTTCCTCAAATCTCAGACTCTATGCAGGTCTACGTTGCTGCATTCTGTAACTACTCCCTGCCCCCACCACAGTGCTCTTCACCTCTCCCCAAATGCTGCTCCATGTCCACCCCTGGTAATTTGAGGAGGGCCAGCATTGTGCGTGGAGTGATCCCTGGATTCTGGGAGCTGAGAGATCTTGTGCTCAGCCTGATTTTGCCCCTTAATTGTTGTGTGTCCCTGTGCAAGTCACCTCTCTCCCTCGGGCCTCAGTTCTGCATTTGTAAACTGAGGGGTCTAACTGACCCTCTGATACTGTATCTTTTCCACTGGCCACTTGAGTACCCCCCCACACTGCTGACCCCCTCTGCTCTGCAGGCCCACCTATCAGTGGTTCCGAGATGGGACCCCTCTTTCTGATGGTCAAAGCAACCACACAGTCAGCAGCAAGGAGCGGAACCTGATGCTCTGGCCGGCCAGTCCTGAGCATAGTGGTCTCTACTCCTGCTGTGCCCACAATGCCTTTGGCCAGGCCTGCAGCAACCAGAACTTCACCTTGAGCATTGCTGGTATGCTTGGGGTGGGGATGGAGGAGGGGAGGAGGGGGTGGGAGGGGCCTCACCACCCTGCCTGCTCATTCCCCCGTGCTTCCCCTGCCCCAGATGAAAGCTTTGCCAGAGTGGTGCTGGCGCCCCAAGACATGGTAGTGGCAAGGAACGAGGAGGCCATGTTCCATTGTCAGTTCTCAGCCCAGCCACCCCCGAGCCTGCAGTGGGCCTTTGAGGACGAGACTCCCATCACAAATCGCAGTCGGTAAGGTGTCTGGCTGGGAGCCTTCCAGTACTGTGGTACAGGTTGTGCGCTGCACACAAACCTTCTGTAGAGGGGATGAGATTCAAATCACAGACATCATAGATTTGTACATGTTTTACTTCAAATGTCCAGCAGATGGCAGTAAAATGTTTGCTGTTACCAATTGAGTCCAACAAAGGGAAGTCTCAGGAAAGGGCATCTTTTTCCAGTTTGCACAAAGGCACTCTATGAGCTAGTGTTGGCTTTACTTCTCTCTACCCTCCTCTCTCGCCCACATGGATCTTCTAGGATGGGTGAGTACATGGGAGGAACACAGGGGACCTAGGTGGTCACAGTCTGGATAACAAGGTCCAGGATGGCAGAGACACCTTACACACACACAGACACATTTTTGGAGGAAGCAAACACCTCCAGAAGGTGCTGGTAGGTTCGAGCCCCTCTATAGGGACTTCTGTCCTTGCCCAGGCCCTGGGAGAACAGAGCGTGTTTGCGGTGTCGGGTGTGACTATGGTCTTTGGGGCATAGTTCCCACCTGGTTTCAGCCCTGAGGACATCATCAGTAGTTCATCTGGTGTGGCTGGGGGGCTCTGACCCCTGGAGCTGGGTGCCTTACCAGCCTGGCCCTGCAGGAAGGTGGTCTCTCTGTCTCAACAGTTGCACACTGCTAACTACTCCTCTCTCTCACTTGGACTGCTGTTTGCCTTGTGGCCCCCAAAGCTATGCCTCTTGTAATTGGAACACACACAGACACACACGTGCATGAATGCCTGCGTACACACACCGATGTGGAGTGTTGGCTTCCTTCTCTCTGCCCTGTTCCTGGCCCATTCCTTCCTGCATCTCCAACCTTTGCAGGATGGGGTTCCATCACATTCCCTTCCATAAGGAGGTCTGTGGGCCTCTTCTTCCAAATAGCACTCTTTCCCCTCTACAGTCCCCCACACCTCCGCAGAGCCACGGTGTTTGCCAATGGATCCTTGCTGCTGACCCAGGTCCGGCCACGCAATGCAGGGGTTTACCGCTGCATCGGCCAGGGGCAGAGGGGCCCACCTGTTGTCCTGGAGGCCACACTTCACCTGGCAGGTGAGTCCCTGGGTCTGGAGTGCTGAGGTTGGGCTGCCTTTAATGTTGTTGGCACATAGAGATTTAGGTTCCTTTTTCCACTCAGAAAGCAGCTTGGGGGCTGGCTGTTTAGCTCAGCTGGTTAGAGCATGGTTCTGATAACAGCAGGGTCCAGGGTTCAATCTCTGTACCAGCCAGCCACCAAAAAAAAAAGCAGCTTGGAGGGCGGAGGGAGGGAGGGGATGCTGGGGGTAGGAAGAGGAGATGTAGAGGGACAGAGGAGGGTTGCAGCTAGAAAGGGCCTAGGCTTGCTATGGGAGAACATCATGTACCCTGAAACCCACAGTAATCGGGTTGTTCCCCTCCTACTCACACCCTTGCAGAGATTGAAGACATGCTGCCACTTGAGCCACAGGTATTCACAGCTGGCAGTGAGGAGCGTGTGGCCTGCCTGCCCCCCAAGGGACTGCCGGAGCCTAGTGTGTGGTGGGAACACGCGGGAGCCCGGCTACCTGCCCATGGCAGGGTTTACCAGAAGGGCCACGAGTTGGTGTTTGCCAGTACTGCTGAGAGTGATGCTGGCATCTATACCTGCCATGCAGCCAACCTGGCTGGTCAGCGGCGACAGGATATCAACATCACCGTGGCCAGTGAGCACATTTGCCCTGAAGGTTGAGGACAGATGGAGAGGAGTCCAGGTCCATGGAAGCTTGGACTCTAGGGGTGATGGACAGAGGTTTCCCTGGTGCTTACCTGAGGCTTTCTCAGCTCTGGGTGCTGCAGGCTGGAATCAATGGACTGCTGGGAGTTGGAGTGGACAGTGGAGAGCCAGACACAGAGGTTGGGGAGGGTGCGCCAGAGGAAGTAGTGGTGGCCCTTGCAGAAAAATTGTCCTCTGGCTGCAGAGGAAAGAAAGAGCAATGGGACTAGGAGTCCAGAGGCCAGGGTCCCACTCTGTCCCCAGTGCACAGAGTGACCACGGATAGCAGGTCAACTGCCTTGCTAGGGCTCAGTCCCCTCGTCCATAAAATGGGGCTCATAATCCACTCCCTATCCCATAGGGTGGTTGGAAAGATCAAATGAAGCAGATAAAAAAGATTTTTCTTTTTTATTTTTGGGAGGTAACAGTGGACAAAACTATTTTTATTTTGTTTTAGTTTGTTATACTTTCCAAATTTCTTTAGTAGACTTATGAAAAGGGGAAAAAGCGATGAATATGACTGGAATTACATATGAATTAAAATCCTATATATGGTTGCTACAGGCATAGGGATTTATTTGTTTACTCATTTCTTTGTACCATGCCTTATTAGAAATCTCTGTGGTAGTTTAAAAGGATACACAGTACAGACTATATAATATGCACGCGCGCACACACACACACACACACACACACACACACACACGTACAAACTGTTTTGCAATCTGCTGCTTCCACTTACCTTTACATTACTAACATTTTTCCAAATGGGTAAATTTGCAGAAGGATTTGAATATGAAAAGGCTTTGTAAATGTGAAGTTTTGATGAGATTATTCCCATTAAGTTACTGAAATCTCAGAAGACATGTCCTCTTGTGCTCAGTCTCCTAGTTCTGGAGGGAAGCCACAGCACACAGGGAATGGTGCTCAGGACATTTACACAGTGACATGCAGACAAATGCAGGCTACATGGTCAGCCTCTCTCCAGTCAAGTCCGACAGGTCCCTGTACCAGCCAGCTGCCTAGATAAATAAATAAATAAATAAATAAATAAATAAATAAAAATATAGAACCTGAGGTCCTACTGCACATCTCCTAACCCAGCTCTAGGGGTGGGGCCCAGGCAGAGGTGTGTCTGATAAGTGCTCCAGGTGATGCTTGTGCATGCTCAAGTTTGGAAATTGCTGGCTTTGATCCATCATTGAGCTGACACTGCCTGAGCCCTACCAAGTGCCCTGCACTACAGTCTGAGGAAGAGGCCTGTGGAGTTTGAGAGAGAGTGCGTGATGCAGGGGTGGCCAGATCAGGTGCTGAGGGATAGTGGGTAGAGCGCAGCGGAGGGAGAGCTCTGGGACTGCAGTCAGCCAACAGAGGTTGGTCGAGTGCCTTCTTTTTGTGCTGGGAGTGCATCAGTGAATAAAGTAGGCAGAAACCCATCTCTTCTGGAGTGCTTATTCTAATAGGAGTGGCAAAGCAAACAAACAACTGAATGAATAACTATATAATTTTAGGTGGCAGTAGAGCCATGAAAAAAAATAAAATAGGGTGACAGAGAGAGACAGGGTGGGGGCCAGGAAGAGTTTAGAGAAGACCTCTGTAGAAGATGGCATTTGAACTGGTACTTAAGGTGGGAGCCACCAGCCATGTGAGAGGCCCTGATACAGAAACCAGCTTGTGTGTTAGAGGGACAGTAGTAGCCTGTGTGGCTGGAGTTGAGTAAATGATTTTGAGAGTGTTTGCTGAGAGGTGGAGACTAGAAATGTGGGACCTTATAAGAATATAGAAGGACTTTGGCTTGTATTCTAAGTGGATCAGTTATCCACTGCTGCATAACAAACCACCCCAAAACATAGTGGCTTGAAACAACAGCTATCAATTTGCTTCTGACTGTGTGGGCAGGGTTCAGCTGGGATGGCTCATTAGCTGCATGTGCTTCAGCTGGGCTCAGGGGTGTATCTGCAGTCAGCTGATAGGTCAGCTGGTAGCCTACAATGGCCTCCCTCACATGTCTGGCAGTTGACTCAGGCTATTGACCAGAGTGCCCGTGGTTCTCCTCCACATGGCTTCTCTGGCAGGCTAGTCCAGGCTTTCTTACATAGAGGCTGGACTTCGAGAGGGCAAAAGCAGAAGCTGCAACACTTTTGCTGTATTCTTTTGGACAAGGCAAGTCATAGACCACCCAGATTCCAGGGAGTAGAGAAATAGACTCTGCCTCTTGATGGGTAAAGTATCGGCATCCTATTACAAAGAGATGAAATGGATAGGAGGACTGTTTTCAGCTATCAACAATCTACCAACACCAAGTTGGATGGGAAGTCCTTGCAGGGTTTTGAGTAGCAGATTGATTTTTTAGAAGATTATTCTGGCTGTTCTGAGAAGACTAGAATGCTAGGGGCAAGAGTATGAGCAGAAGACCAGTTGGTAGATGGCTGTGATGATAATCTAGGGGAGTTGTTGAAGGAAGTTGAAACAGAGGTAGTAGCAGTGGAGGGGGAGGTGGTCAAATCATGATACACTTGGAGCGAAAGTAGGTAGGGTTTGTGTAAAGTGAGTGTGATGGTCGTGGGAGGTGTAGAGAGAAGTCAAGGCTAGGTTTTTGGCTTCCATGATTGACTGGATAGCGGTATTATTTACTGAGATAGGGAAAACTGGATTTTGGGGGAAATCTGCTATTCTCTTTTGCACACGTGAAGTTTGAGATGCTTTTAGATATCTAGTTGGAAATGCCTTGAAGCTCATGGGGGGAGGTCAAAAGTGAGGAATAGGTTTGGGAATCATGCGTTCATACGGCACTGAAGGTTGTCGACTGGATGAGCTCATGTAGGGAGTGAGTGTGGCTAAAACAGAACAGAGATCTGAGGGCTGAGCTGTGGCGTGTTATGGTGTAACAGGAAGAGCAAGGGTTTTAGAGTCATACAGACCAGTTTTGAATTCTATCCCTGTCATGTATTAGCAAATCACCATTATTTCTTTGAACCGCTGTTTTCTTAACTGTAAAACGGGTACGGAAATACATACCATGGGGGTTTATTGTAACAGTAACTGAGGTAACTTTCAAAAGGTCCTGGCACCTAGGCCTTCACTATGGGGCAGCTGTGGCAGTTCTTACCCGAGCAGCCTGGGGTTACTGAACGCAGGGCCTAGTGGGGTATTAGAATTTCTTAGGGTTGGGTCCTTTGGTTTTGGAGACCTGTTAATTAGCTTTCACTTTTCCTCCCTGTTGCTCTAGCTGTGCCCACATGGCTGAAGAAGCCCCAGGACAGCCAGCTGGAGGAGGGCAAACCAGGCTATTTGCATTGTCAGACCCAGGCCACACCAAAACCCACAGTCATGTGGTACAGAAACCAGATGCTCATCTCGGAGGTGAGAAAGAGGACTGCTGCTGCTGGATGGGGTCAGGGTGTGGGAATTCCCTCCCACAGCTCTCTCCATGCTCACCTCCATAGCTCCCTTTCCCCTGAGGCTGCCCCTGGGAGGTGTTCGTGTCGGCTCAGGCTCTGAAGCCTCCCATGGTCATGTCTTATGTGCTGCAGGACTCACGGTTCGAGGTCTCCAAGAACGGGACCTTGCGCATCAACAACGTGGAGGTGTATGATGGGACATGGTATCGCTGTGTGAGCAGCACTCCAGCTGGCAGCATTGAGGCGCAGGCCCGAGTCCAAGTGCTGGGTGAGCTGGCATGTGTGGGGAGATCACCTTGCCTGGCCAGGCGGGAAAGAAAGGGGAGGGAGCAGCAAGACTCGCCTGGCCTATCCAGCTGCCTCAGTTCCTCCTCTTTCTACCTGCCTGCTGCCCTCTGCTGAAATAGAAAAGCTCAAGTTCACGCCACCACCCCAGCCACAGCAGTGCATGGAGTTTGACAAGGAGGCCACGGTGCCCTGCTCAGCCACAGGCCGAGAGAAGCCCACTATTAAGTGGGTACGGGCAGGTGGGTACCATGTGGGCATGGGATGAGGCAGGCAGGCCATCCACTGATGAGCTGTGTGCATGCCTGAGGGCCAGCTGAGTGGCCAGCACTGTGCCAGGAACCGTGGGGATAGACAAGATATGGAGGACTTATTTATGGTCCATTTAGGAAGAAAAAAGCCAGACACAAAAGGGGTCAGATTACAGCATTGGGCCATATAGAAGACGATTCTAGGCAACAGGAGGTTGGATTGGTCCAGACAGTGTAAAGTCCTCCTTTCCCCCTTTTCAGAATAGTTTATCCTTTGCAACATAAAAGTTACATGGGCTCTTTTAGAAAGTTTTGGGAGAAAAAAAATGCATAATCCCACTATCCATCATCTTTGGGTGTGTGTCCTCTTCTTTTTCTGTGCATATCTTTTTGTTTTTACATAGCAGTTTTATTGTACATATAGTTTTCACTTATTAAACTTACATGATTTAGAACTGCTTGTCATAGAAATAGAAAATGCAGGGCCGGCCCCGTGGCGCACTGCTACAGTGCGCCGCTTGGGAGCGCGGCAGCGCTCCCGCCNAAAAAAAAAGAAAAAGAAAAAGGGAGAAAAGAAAATTGTGGGATCCCTTTGAGGTATTATCATCCCCATTTAAAATGAGGGGGAAAAGAAGTTCCTAGTGGACTCTTGTCAGTTGTGTTATCATGATGCTTTATACCTGCACATATTGGATGCCTCTTGTGTACTCAACCTCTTTCCTTCTCCTGTGCATAGGGTGGCCTGTGCTAGGACAGAGGCTGCAGCTCCTCCTGACCCTGCCTCTCCTTGTGTCCCCATCTGCAGGTGCCCAGGCAGCCATTGTCTTCATCAAGGAGCCGTCCTCCCAGGATGCACTGCAGGGGCGCCGGGCGCTGCTCCGCTGTGAGGTTGAGGCCCCGGGCCCAGTGCATGTGTACTGGCTGCTGGACGGGGCCCCTGTCCAAGACACTGAGCGGCGTTTTGCCCAGGACAGTAGCCTGAGCTTTGCAGCTGTGGACCGGCTGCAGGACTCCGGCGCCTTCCAGTGTGTGGCTCGGGATGACATCACTGGAGAGGAAGCCCACAGTGCCAATGCCTCCTTCAACATCAAATGTGAGAGCCAGGGAGCTGTGCCTAGTTCCCCTATCAGACCCTCAACTCTCGAGCCTTGGGGGACCCCTCCTTTGCCTCAGCTTCTCCTTTCCAGTTGCATGGGGCAGTCAGAAGCAGTTGTGGTCAGCTCTTTCTGCTGTGTGAATAAGAGAAAATTAAAAGTTTCATTTTTTCCAAAAGTTTTTCTTTCTCCTTCGAGTCTTGGGCCCTTTTACCTGCTGAATGCTTTTGGAGAAGGCGGTGAGGCCATTGGCCAGGTGTCAGGCTTGTCCTGCCAGGGACGGGGCGGGCACTCAGGGGCGGGCACTCAGTCTCTGGTGCTTGGAGCCCTGGCCTCAGCTTCACAGGGCTTCCCTGTGTCTGCTGGCTTCAGAACCTCAAGGTCCATAGCTCCCCACTTGTTCTCCCTTCCCTCTGCCTTCTTGCCCTTGTGCTGCTCTTCCCCTCACTGCACCATGGCCTCTACTGCAGGGATTGAGGCAGGTCCTGTGGTCCTGAAGCATCCAGCGTCAGAAGCTGAGATCCAGCCACAGACCCAGGTTACACTTCGTTGTCACATTGACGGGCACCCTCGGTAAGGAGCCAAGGAGGGTGGGGATGGAGAGGATTATTCTAGACAGGTAGAGATGTTTCCTCAAATCTCAGACTCTATGCAGGTCTACGTTGCTGCATTCTGTAACTACTCCCTGCCCCCACCACAGTGCTCTTCACCTCTCCCCAAATGCTGCTCCATGTCCACCCCTGGTAATTTGAGGAGGGCCAGCATTGTGCGTGGAGTGATCCCTGGATTCTGGGAGCTGAGAGATCTTGTGCTCAGCCTGATTTTGCCCCTTAATTGTTGTGTGTCCCTGTGCAAGTCACCTCTCTCCCTCGGGCCTCAGTTCTGCATTTGTAAACTGAGGGGTCTAACTGACCCTCTGATACTGTATCTTTTCCACTGGCCACTTGAGTACCCCCCCACACTGCTGACCCCCTCTGCTCTGCAGGCCCACCTATCAGTGGTTCCGAGATGGGACCCCTCTTTCTGATGGTCAAAGCAACCACACAGTCAGCAGCAAGGAGCGGAACCTGATGCTCTGGCCGGCCAGTCCTGAGCATAGTGGTCTCTACTCCTGCTGTGCCCACAATGCCTTTGGCCAGGCCTGCAGCAACCAGAACTTCACCTTGAGCATTGCTGGTATGCTTGGGGTGGGGATGGAGGAGGGGAGGAGGGGGTGGGAGGGGCCTCACCACCCTGCCTGCTCATTCCCCCGTGCTTCCCCTGCCCCAGATGAAAGCTTTGCCAGAGTGGTGCTGGCGCCCCAAGACATGGTAGTGGCAAGGAACGAGGAGGCCATGTTCCATTGTCAGTTCTCAGCCCAGCCACCCCCGAGCCTGCAGTGGGCCTTTGAGGACGAGACTCCCATCACAAATCGCAGTCGGTAAGGTGTCTGGCTGGGAGCCTTCCAGTACTGTGGTACAGGTTGTGCGCTGCACACAAACCTTCTGTAGAGGGGATGAGATTCAAATCACAGACATCATAGATTTGTACATGTTTTACTTCAAATGTCCAGCAGATGGCAGTAAAATGTTTGCTGTTACCAATTGAGTCCAACAAAGGGAAGTCTCAGGAAAGGGCATCTTTTTCCAGTTTGCACAAAGGCACTCTATGAGCTAGTGTTGGCTTTACTTCTCTCTACCCTCCTCTCTCGCCCACATGGATCTTCTAGGATGGGTGAGTACATGGGAGGAACACAGGGGACCTAGGTGGTCACAGTCTGGATAACAAGGTCCAGGATGGCAGAGACACCTTACACACACACAGACACATTTTTGGAGGAAGCAAACACCTCCAGAAGGTGCTGGTAGGTTCGAGCCCCTCTATAGGGACTTCTGTCCTTGCCCAGGCCCTGGGAGAACAGAGCGTGTTTGCGGTGTCGGGTGTGACTATGGTCTTTGGGGCATAGTTCCCACCTGGTTTCAGCCCTGAGGACATCATCAGTAGTTCATCTGGTGTGGCTGGGGGGCTCTGACCCCTGGAGCTGGGTGCCTTACCAGCCTGGCCCTGCAGGAAGGTGGTCTCTCTGTCTCAACAGTTGCACACTGCTAACTACTCCTCTCTCTCACTTGGACTGCTGTTTGCCTTGTGGCCCCCAAAGCTATGCCTCTTGTAATTGGAACACACACAGACACACACGTGCATGAATGCCTGCGTACACACACCGATGTGGAGTGTTGGCTTCCTTCTCTCTGCCCTGTTCCTGGCCCATTCCTTCCTGCATCTCCAACCTTTGCAGGATGGGGTTCCATCACATTCCCTTCCATAAGGAGGTCTGTGGGCCTCTTCTTCCAAATAGCACTCTTTCCCCTCTACAGTCCCCCACACCTCCGCAGAGCCACGGTGTTTGCCAATGGATCCTTGCTGCTGACCCAGGTCCGGCCACGCAATGCAGGGGTTTACCGCTGCATCGGCCAGGGGCAGAGGGGCCCACCTGTTGTCCTGGAGGCCACACTTCACCTGGCAGGTGAGTCCCTGGGTCTGGAGTGCTGAGGTTGGGCTGCCTTTAATGTTGTTGGCACATAGAGATTTAGGTTCCTTTTTCCACTCAGAAAGCAGCTTGGGGGCTGGCTGTTTAGCTCAGCTGGTTAGAGCATGGTTCTGATAACAGCAGGGTCCAGGGTTCAATCTCTGTACCAGCCAGCCACCAAAAAAAAAAGCAGCTTGGAGGGCGGAGGGAGGGAGGGGATGCTGGGGGTAGGAAGAGGAGATGTAGAGGGACAGAGGAGGGTTGCAGCTAGAAAGGGCCTAGGCTTGCTATGGGAGAACATCATGTACCCTGAAACCCACAGTAATCGGGTTGTTCCCCTCCTACTCACACCCTTGCAGAGATTGAAGACATGCTGCCACTTGAGCCACAGGTATTCACAGCTGGCAGTGAGGAGCGTGTGGCCTGCCTGCCCCCCAAGGGACTGCCGGAGCCTAGTGTGTGGTGGGAACACGCGGGAGCCCGGCTACCTGCCCATGGCAGGGTTTACCAGAAGGGCCACGAGTTGGTGTTTGCCAGTACTGCTGAGAGTGATGCTGGCATCTATACCTGCCATGCAGCCAACCTGGCTGGTCAGCGGCGACAGGATATCAACATCACCGTGGCCAGTGAGCACATTTGCCCTGAAGGTTGAGGACAGATGGAGAGGAGTCCAGGTCCATGGAAGCTTGGACTCTAGGGGTGATGGACAGAGGTTTCCCTGGTGCTTACCTGAGGCTTTCTCAGCTCTGGGTGCTGCAGGCTGGAATCAATGGACTGCTGGGAGTTGGAGTGGACAGTGGAGAGCCAGACACAGAGGTTGGGGAGGGTGCGCCAGAGGAAGTAGTGGTGGCCCTTGCAGAAAAATTGTCCTCTGGCTGCAGAGGAAAGAAAGAGCAATGGGACTAGGAGTCCAGAGGCCAGGGTCCCACTCTGTCCCCAGTGCACAGAGTGACCACGGATAGCAGGTCAACTGCCTTGCTAGGGCTCAGTCCCCTCGTCCATAAAATGGGGCTCATAATCCACTCCCTATCCCACAGGGTGGTTGGAAAGATCAAATGAAGCAGATAAAAAAGATTTTTCTTTTTTATTTTTGGGAGGTAACAGTGGACAAAACTATTTTTATTTTGTTTTAGTTTGTTATACTTTCCAAATTTCTTTAGTAGACTTATGAAAAGGGGAAAAAGCGATGAATATGACTGGAATTACATATGAATTAAAATCCTATATATGGTTGCTACAGGCATAGGGATTTATTTGTTTACTCATTTCTTTGTACCATGCCTTATTAGAAATCTCTGTGGTAGTTTAAAAGGATACACAGTACAGACTATATAATATGCACGCGCGCACACACACACACACACACACACACACACACACACGTACAAACTGTTTTGCAATCTGCTGCTTCCACTTACCTTTACATTACTAACATTTTTCCAAATGGGTAAATTTGCAGAAGGATTTGAATATGAAAAGGCTTTGCGTACAAACTGTTTTGCAATCTGCTGCTTCCACTTACCTTTACATTACTAACATTTTTCCAAGTGGGTAAATTTGCAGAAGGATTTGAATATGAAAAGGCTTTGTAAATGTGAAGTTTTGATGAGATTATTCCCATTAAGTTACTGAAATCTCAGAAGACATGTCCTCTTGTGCTCAGTCTCCTAGTTCTGGAGGGAAGCCACAGCACACAGGGAATGGTGCTCAGGACATTTACACAGTGACATGCAGACAAATGCAGGCTACATGGTCAGCCTCTCTCCAGTCAAGTCCGACAGGTCCCTGTACCAGCCAGCTGCATAGATAGATAGATAGATAGATAGATAGTAGATAGATAGATAGATAGATAGATAGATAGATAGATAGATAAATAAATAAATAAATAAATAAATAAATAAAAATATAGAACCTGAGGTCCTACTGCACATCTCCTAACCCAGCTCTAGGGGTGGGGCCCAGGCAGAGGTGTGTCTGATAAGTGCTCCAGGTGATGCTTGTGCATGCTCAAGTTTGGAAATTGCTGGCTTTGATCCATCATTGAGCTGACACTGCCTGAGCCCTACCAAGTGCCCTGCACTACAGTCTGAGGAAGAGGCCTGTGGAGTTTGAGAGAGAGTGCGTGATGCAGGGGTGGCCAGATCAGGTGCTGAGGGATAGTGGGTAGAGCGCAGCGGAGGGAGAGCTCTGGGACTGCAGTCAGCCAACAGAGGTTGGTCGAGTGCCTTCTTTTTGTGCTGGGAGTGCATCAGTGAATAAAGTAGGCAGAAACCCATCTCTTCTGGAGTGCTTATTCTAATAGGAGTGGCAAAGCAAACAAACAACTGAATGAATAACTATATAATTTTAGGTGGCAGTAGAGCCATGAAAAAAAATAAAATAGGGTGACAGAGAGAGACAGGGTGGGGGCCAGGAAGAGTTTAGAGAAGACCTCTGTAGAAGATGGCATTTGAACTGGTACTTAAGGTGGGAGCCACCAGCCATGTGAGAGGCCCTGATACAGAAACCAGCTTGTGTGTTAGAGGGACAGTAGTAGCCTGTGTGGCTGGAGTTGAGTAAATGATTTTGAGAGTGTTTGCTGAGAGGTGGAGACTAGAAATGTGGGACCTTATAAGAATATAGAAGGACTTTGGCTTGTATTCTAAGTGGATCAGTTATCCACTGCTGCATAACAAACCACCCCAAAACATAGTGGCTTGAAACAACAGCTATCAATTTGCTTCTGACTGTGTGGGCAGGGTTCAGCTGGGATGGCTCATTAGCTGCATGTGCTTCAGCTGGGCTCAGGGGTGTATCTGCAGTCAGCTGATAGGTCAGCTGGGCCACACCAAAACCCACAGTCATGTGGTACAGAAACCAGATGCTCATCTCGGAGGTGAGAAAGAGGACTGCTGCTGCTGGATGGGGTCAGGGTGTGGGAATTCCCTCCCACAGCTCTCTCCATGCTCACCTCCATAGCTCCCTTTCCCCTGAGGCTGCCCCTGGGAGGTGTTCGTGTCGGCTCAGGCTCTGAAGCCTCCCATGGTCATGTCTTATGTGCTGCAGGACTCACGGTTCGAGGTCTCCAAGAACGGGACCTTGCGCATCAACAACGTGGAGGTGTATGATGGGACATGGTATCGCTGTGTGAGCAGCACTCCAGCTGGCAGCATTGAGGCGCAGGCCCGAGTCCAAGTGCTGGGTGAGCTGGCATGTGTGGGGAGATCACCTTGCCTGGCCAGGCGGGAAAGAAAGGGGAGGGAGCAGCAAGACTCGCCTGGCCTATCCAGCTGCCTCAGTTCCTCCTCTTTCTACCTGCCTGCTGCCCTCTGCTGAAATAGAAAAGCTCAAGTTCACGCCACCACCCCAGCCACAGCAGTGCATGGAGTTTGACAAGGAGGCCACGGTGCCCTGCTCAGCCACAGGCCGAGAGAAGCCCACTATTAAGTGGGTACGGGCAGGTGGGTACCATGTGGGCATGGGATGAGGCAGGCAGGCCATCCACTGATGAGCTGTGTGCATGCCTGAGGGCCAGCTGAGTGGCCAGCACTGTGCCAGGAACCGTGGGGATAGACAAGATATGGAGGACTTATTTATGGTCCATTTAGGAAGAAAAAAGCCAGACACAAAAGGGGTCAGATTACAGCATTGGGCCATATAGAAGACGATTCTAGGCAACAGGAGGTTGGATTGGTCCAGACAGTGTAAAGTCCTCCTTTCCCCCTTTTCAGAATAGTTTATCCTTTGCAACATAAAAGTTACATGGGCTCTTTTAGAAAGTTTTGGGAGAAAAAAAATGCATAATCCCACTATCCATCATCTTTGGGTGTGTGTCCTCTTCTTTTTCTGTGCATATCTTTTTGTTTTTACATAGCAGTTTTATTGTACATATAGTTTTCACTTATTAAACTTACATGATTTAGAACTGCTTGTCATAGAAATAGAAAATGCAGGGCCGGCCCCGTGGCGCACTGCTACAGTGCGCCGCTTGGGAAGCGCGGTGGCACTCCCGCCGAGGGTTCGGATCCCACATACGGACCGGCCGCTCACTGGCTGAGCGAGGTGCGGGCGCAACACCGAGGGTTGCGATCCTGTTGCCGGTCCCGGTCCGGTACGGGCACGACACTGAGGGTTGCGATCCGTTGCCAGTTACGAAAAAAGACAAAAAGGAAAAAAAAAAAAGAAATAGAAAATGCAGATAACTGTATGTAAATCTAAATCCTTTTTTACTTAACATTATGAAGCATTTCCCCATGTCTTTGTATATTCTGCATAAACATTGGTTTTGATGATTGCAATAATATTCCAATGATTAGGTTTACCATAATTTACTTACGTATTTCCTAAATGTTGGAGATTTGGGTTGTTAACTACCTCCTCCCTCCTGTTTTATTGCTGCAATAAACATCTTTAAGCCAAAGGTTTTTTTCTGGATTTAATTTTATTTCCTTTGGGAAAGAGTCCCAGAAATGGAATAATTATGTATAAAAGGCTATGAACATTTTTACAACCCTTGATGCAGGTTGCCAAATTGTTTTTTAAAGGGTTGGAACAGTTTTTACACTCCCATCAGCTGTGAGAGTGAGGGAGTAGGGCTGTATGTTCTGAGGAGAAAGTGGGGCCTCTGCTGCTCAGGTCTGGGGGAGCTTTGGGGGGGGGGGGGGCTCCAGTGGATCTGAAGCCTGGGATGGTGGCAGGGAGCAGGAATGGGTCCTGGGAGTGAGGTGTGATAGGTGATGAGGATGAGAATGAGGTCACCTCTGGGCCGATCAGAAGTCCAGTTCAGCAGAGGTGGAACGGTGTACAGTGCAGGAGAAGGAGGCAAGACTGAAAACTGGAAAAGGAGTAAATAATGGGGGACTTGCAACACCTGGCTCAGGAGTGTGGACTTCTCCTGTGGGTAGTCAGGGGCGATGGCATGTTTTTGAGTAGAGCTGAGTAACTGAGAGCATTGCCAGCCACCCATGTAACTCTGATCCATCTCATAATTTCCCCTTGTTGCTTCTGCAGATGGGAGTAGCCTTCCAGAGTGGGTGACAGACAATGCTGGGACCCTGCACTTTGCCCGGGTGACCCGAGATGATGCTGGCAACTACACTTGCATTGCCTCCAACGGGCCACAGGGCCAGATTCGTGCCCACGTCCAGCTCACTGTGGCAGGTGCGACCATGGCAGGGCCCTGGGGCCAGGGCTGGCAGGCCTGGTGGGGCAGCGTCCTGCACTGGGCCAGCCCCATTACTCACCACTTCCTGCCCCTCGCTAATCTCTTCCCATCCAGTTTTCATAACCTTCAAGGTGGAGCCAGAGCGCACAACTGTGTACCAGGGCCACACAGCCTTGCTGCGGTGCGAGGCCCAGGGGGACCCCAAGCCACTCATTCAGTGGAAGGGCAAAGACCGCATCCTGGACCCCACCAAGCTGGGACCCAGGTAGGGCTGCCTCCCTCCCATACCTGCCCTGCCTCTCCTGCAGCCTTGTCTCCCAAGGAGCCGGCCAGGAGGGCAGCAGTGTGGCTTCTCACCCGGCAGGATGCACATCTTCCAGAACGGCTCCCTGGTGATCCATGACGTGGCCCCTGAGGACTCAGGCCGCTACACCTGCATCGCGGGCAACAGCTGCAACATCAAGCACACAGAGGCCCCCCTCTACGTCGTGGGTATGGCTGGGTAGGGGCGTCCTGCACAGGAAGTGGTGGGCCAAACACTGTTCTCTTGTACTCATCGGCCCCCTGTACACAGAGGCACTTAAGCCATTTTTGTGGTGGAGGAGGGGATTCAGCTGTGTCCCCTCTACCATGCCACTGCACAGTCTTAGATTCCTTGCTTAGATCTGGGCTGTTAATGAGAACTATGGAATAGTATATTTCACATTCCATGGCTGGGGTGTGTGTGTGTGTTGGGGAGCAGGTGGGTGTTTTCTTCCTAAAATGGAGTATATTTCACATTCCATGGCTGGGGTGTGTGTGTGTGTTGGGGAGCAGGTGGGTGTTTTCCTAAAATGAGGGTGTTTTCTTCCTAAAATGGCTCCTGCTGCAGCCACATGTATCCCTGGGTGGGTGGGGAGGGGATCAGGTCAGGACAAAGCAGGATAAGGTTCCTTTGGGCTGGAGACCCAGAGAGGATGATGTGTCAGTGAAAGGTCACGGACTAGGCTTTTCCTGCTAACCAGCTCTGTGCCCTTGGAGGGGTTATTTTCCCTCTGGAGTCTTGTTTCTGCATCTGTAAGATGGAGGTGGTTTAAATGAGAGGTTCTCAAACTTTTTTGGCTTAGTAGCAGAATTGTTTTCCTAGGCAAAGTATGACAAAGTTTAAGTGTATAAAAATGAAGTGATGTCGGCCCCTTTAGTTGAAGCCACTGGAGTTTGTGTGGAAGTTGGGGATCCTGCATAGTCTCCCCCATGGCCTCTCTTCCTCAGTTCCCCTAATGTCCTCTGGGACCTCTGTCTCCAAGGGTTGTTGAAGATCCTTAGACTAGAAGATCCCTTCTACAGATATATTTATTGAGGAATCTGCTCTGTGCCAGGCAATGACAGGGATCCTAAACCAGAAGTTCCCAAATGCTGCTGTCCAGGGCCTGATTCACAGTATCCAGTCACTTAGGAAGCTTGTTAACCAATAGTGTGTGTTTGTGGTGGTGCCGTGACAGGGTTTTTTTTTATATGTGTCCCTGTCTTGGGTTCTGATGCACAGCCAGCTCGGGAATCACTAGCCTTATCTCCCTCAGAGCCTTCCCTATAAAGCCAGTGAAGGTGGTGCCCCTTCCCGGGTCTCGCTGGCTTGGTTAGGCCATCGAGTGTCTGGGAAGCTGTCATGTATGTGGGGTAGGAAGGAGTTAGTAGAGAAGTAGGACATGGTTTGCATCAGCAGTCCCTGCCCAGACCCACCTATGTGTCTCTCAGACAAGCCTGTGTTGGAGGAGTCGGAGGGCCCAGGCAGCCCTCCCCCCTACAAGATGATCCAGACCATTGGGCTGTCAGTGGGTGCCGCTGTAGCCTACATCATTGCCGTGCTGGGCCTCATGTTCTACTGCAAGAAGCGCTGCAAAGCCAAGCGGCTGCAGAAGCAGCCAGAGGGCGAGGAGCCAGAGATGGAGTGCCTCAACGGTGAGGGGCCCCCTCGAGGTCTGGGGTGGGGGTGGGGCAGTGTACAGGCGCTGAGTGCCCTCCTGCAGCACTGCAGGAAATGGGCCACTCGTGCTGGGTCTTGTGGCTGGGGCTATTCCACCCTAGGTAGAAGCTTGGACTTGGATTCCCAGGGCTTTGGCTTCTAAGCAACCTGGCTCAAGACTTCCTCATTGGAGCCTCTTGGACCAGGTTCCTAGGTTTCTCAGCACTAAACCACAGATAAAATTAGTATATGTAGGGGCCAGCCCATGGCTCACTTGGGAGAATGTGGTGCCGATAACACCAAGGCCACGGGTTTGGATCCCATGTAGGGATGGCTGTTAAGCTCACTTGGGAGAGCGTGGTGCTGACAACACCAAGTCAAGGGTTAAGATCCCCTTACTGGTCATCTTTAAAAAAAAAAAAAAAAAGTTAGTATATGTATACCTGTTTCTGTTGTACATCTTGTCTCCCCCAATTAGTCTGGGAATTCCCCCAAGGGCAATCTTTTTCCTGCTTCCTATCCCCCCCGCACCCCCACTCCCAACACACACAGAGGGAGCTCCTCAGGGGCATTGCTGGGCTCTCCCTTTAGCAGCTTCAGGAGCAGGGTTGGGTCTCCCTTGATGCGATTTCCCCTTTGTGCCTGCTTAGGGCTTTGCACATAGGAGGCCCCATGAAAGCGAAAACCCTTATGTAGATGTGGTATTCAGGGACCACTGATTCACATTAGACTTCTGCAGTTTCTTCAGTTTCAGAGGTCATAATCAGCTGCATCAATAAGTGGTCCTACCCTGAGGGATGCCTATCCCCCCTCTGTCTTAGCCCCATCAGTTCATCAGTTAGACTAGCCCTTTCATGTGGAACACTGTGGTTAGGCCCAACTTGACAGAAGTGGGAAACTGGGGAGAGAACTGAAGTCCCTGTGATGCCTCGAGTGTCAGGTCTCATCCTGACATTCCCCTGTGCTTCTTCTTCCCAGGGGGGCCTTTGCAGAATGGGCAACCCTCAGCAGAGATCCAAGAGGAAGTAGCCTTGACCAGCTTGGGCTCTGGCCCCGCAGCCACCAACAAACGCCACAGCACAAGTGATAAGATGCACTTCCCACGGACCAGCCTGCAGCCCATCACCACACTGGGTATGTTGCTCTGACTACAGCTGCCCCTGCTGGTTCTGTCTAGAGGCTGGGTTATGGGCTGGTGGCTCTGAAGTCCCTGAGATCTAGAATGTGAGGTCGGGAGGGGAGCATAGGGAGAAATCTAGTCCAGTGTGTCCCCAGTGCCTGTTACTCACAAACACACCCCCTCACAGATTTTCCCATTCCTGTGTCCTACCTGTAGGATTATTTATTTGATGTTTTCTTTAAATTGATTCCTTTTTTTTGTTTGTTTTGATTTAAGTAACATTAGCTTTGTTCTAGGGGAAAATGAGAAATTATGGGATTGTTCTAGTTACATTTTTTGCTTGCATACGTTAAACGTGTAACTATTGAAACATAAGTTTATCATGAGCTACCAAAAATTCTCATGCAGACCACCCTTTGGAAAATGCTGCCTCTTATCCAGTCCTTTAATTTTACTGTGGGAGACACTGAAGCCCTGACAGTGAGAGGGTCACACAGCAGACCCAGGGCTGTTGCCCATCCTAGGTGGGTGGGGTGCAGCAAGACTTCCCACTGTGTGAGAGTCTGGGCACCCCCCCAAGTCAGGGGCATGCTCTGCTTGGGTGAAGGAAGCTGGCTGACCCAGACCTGTACCCACAGGGAAAAGTGAGTTTGGGGAGGTGTTCCTGGCAAAGGCACAGGGCTTGGAGGAGGGAGTGGCGGAGACCCTGGTGCTTGTGAAGAGCCTGCAGAGCAAGGATGAGCAGCAGCAGCTGGACTTCCGGAGGGAGTTCGAGATGTTTGGGAAGCTGAACCACGCAAATGTGGTGCGGCTTCTGGGGCTGTGCCGGGAGGCTGAGCCTCACTACATGCTGCTGGAGTATGTGGACCTGGTATGCTATTGGCAGGGGGCCTCGGGGGCTCAGGCAGGGTGATGTCTTGATAGGGGCAGGGGCAGGGGTCGGGGGCTGGAGCACCCTGAAAACCTTGTCTAGTGTGGTCTCCGCTGAGACCTCCACCTGCCTGCCGTTGCCACCTTGAGATGCTCTGTTTCTTGCCCTACCAGCTCTCTAGCACCTGTCTTTCCTGTCGGTGTCTGGGGGTTGGTCCTAAGTTCTTCTGGGGATTCTCACTCTGCACACTGCATGGATGCCTTCCAGGTCGTCTTCCCTGACTTTGATTTTCTTTGGTTTGTTATTTTGTTCTCCTCCGTGCTTGTCACTTAGGAATAAAGCTATCAGACTTGGCTTTCCTTCCTTCCTTCCCAGCACTCTGGGACCCCTGTGGCATGAGTGTCAGCCCAGCCACCAGGCTTCTCCTCATTGAAAACCCAAGTTGTCATTCTCAGAGCTGCCCCTTCCTTTTCATTCCCTAGCTGGTCTAGGCCCTAATCCCCGTGGTCCTCAAACTGCTGCTTATCAATCCCCCAGCTCTGGAGCAGGAAGTGGGGGAGCAGTTGTTCTCAGTCTTTCCATTAACCAGTACTTTGTGTATGTTTCTGCTGCTGGTGTTCTCCCCTGTTTGTTTATGTCTATTAAATTATAAATCCCTGAAGGACAAGGGTTTCCTCTCAGGGACCTGTGAGGACAGAGGGTAGGGGACTGTGTTTTCCTCTTAGTTCCTCGAAGGCAGGGGCTTTGTCACCCTACCTGTCTGGGGGCTCCCCCAAGGGTAAGGATGACAATTCTCTTCTCTTTCTGACTGAGAGGGCTTCTAGGAGCATCTCCTATATGTTTTTTAATTCCCGCATTCCCTGTGGATTTTCCCCAGAGGAGTGGGGTCCAGGCTGGGGTGAGTGTATGGGCCAGGGCTTCTTACCGCCTGCCCAGGCAGGGACTCTGCGAGCACCTGTTTGGTTTGATGCTTTAGAGCCAGTGGCTTGGTTCTGACCTGATAGGGATGCTTGGCTTTTCCCTCAGGGAGATCTCAAACAGTTCCTGAGGATTTCCAAGAGCAAGGATGAAAAATTGAAGTCACAGCCCCTCAGCACCAAGCAGAAGGTGAGGACAGGGAGGGAGGGAGGGAGGGAAGGAGGGAGGGAGAAGGTCCCCAAGGGTGGGCCAGGAGCAAGGGCAGTCACAGTAATAGAGGTACCATTTCTTGAGTGCTCCCTACAGCGAATACTTCATGTATCTTACCTTAATTATCATAGTAGTCCTCCAAAATATGTGTTGCTATACCCATCTTGTGGATGAAGAAATTGAGGCTTAGAGAGGCTAAGTGACTTGTCCCAGGTCATGTAGCCTGAAAGTGGCTTTGAACTGCCACTTCACGCAGAAGAGCTGCTCTTGGCCCTTGCCTCTGGAGCAGGAGCTTCCGCGGGAGAGGCAGCGAGCAGCCCAAGTCCAGTGGCCTGCTGGGCGGGGTGTGGCCCCGAGCAAGCATGTTTCTTCAGCCTCTGAATGTAGATGACTCTTCTGTGAATGGGCTGCCCCAGTTTCACCCTCTGTGGTTTTCACACTTTCACTCTGACTTGGGCAGAGAGCTGCCCAGCATTTCCTTCTGGTTCTCCTTCTGCCTTTTGGGCAGAGTTCTAGGCACAGAGCCCTGGCTGGGGCCCCATGGTGGAGCAGACCTTGGTTGAAACAGTGAAGAAGGGAGAGCTTGCCTACCACCCCTTGCCACCTCAGTCGATACCATCCTGAGGCCTGGGGTTGGCTGTGGCCCTGCCTCCTCTTTCTTCCTTCAGGCTTTTCCTTTCCACAGCCTTCTGCTCCCCTCTGTGAAATGGTTCTACTTCCTGTCATGTGACTGGGCACTCTGCTTCCAAGCCAAGAGCGAAGTCACCTCCTAAACCAATCAGAGCTCCGGGCAGGGTAGGCCGAGATTGCTATGGCCCTCCCTCCCAGGTGACCATTCCATGCTTTGTAAGCTGACCCATGTCACAGACTCTGAGGACAGAGCAGAAAGGCATGGCTGGTTGATCATCACCTGAATGGGACCCTGGCTGCTCCTGATCTCTGGGGAAGTGGTTCCATGCCCTTCAGGCTGACCCCCTCCCAATACAGGTGCATTTATTAAGGCCCAGACAGAGCAAGTGACCGGGCCCCCTGATGCCACACGCCTGCCTCCATCCCTGTGAGGTTGCACAAACCGTCTGCAGTGGCTGTAGAGGGGAAGTTGCAGGACAGGACATGCTGCTCCAGCTAGGTGGGATTTCAGGACCAAAATGCTCACAAATGAGGACACTCATAGAGACAGTGACTCTTAACTGAGCCAGGCATGGCCCTAATGGCCCTTGGGGATGCAAAATTGAAATTGAAAGGCATCCTACCCTTGGAGCATTTATGATCTAGTTGGGGAGATTAGGTAAAAAGAGTATGGCATGTGCCTTACAGGCTTGAGGTAAGACACAAAAAGCAGGTGAGAGGCATAAATAAGAAACAGTGAATGCATCCAGGTCCTTTAGGTACAGATGGTTGTGGTTAACAAAGAAGTTTCCTGGTAAGAGAAAGCCATTTGAGTTCAATTCTCAAGGACAGGAAGTAGTAGAATGGCAGGAAGGGGATAGCTTCAGGAGAGAGAGTCAAGGTAGGTTTCTCTGACTGGGACAGGGACTAGACAGGTAACAGGCAATCACTTACCTCTGTCATGTGACCTTAGGGACTCTATTTAACTGCATGTCATCACTACTTTTGCTAAACATCTCTCTCATGCTTTTTGGCCTTAGCTTCTTAAATTTTATGGTGACCACCTTCAATAAGTTGGGTTCTACACTCTCCAAGGACAATATTCTACATCAGATGGAGAGTTGCTTCTTAAAAAATTCAGGTTTCTGGACCATGCCTCAGAATGATGGAATTTGACAGTGAGGTCCGAGGTCCTGAAGTTTTCAAACAAGCTCTCCAGCCAATTCTTAAGTTCATTAAAATTCGAGGAGCCCTCCTCATGGAAACCAGTGGCTTTGAAATGTTTTTTGATTAGGATCCTCTATAAGAAATGCATTTTACTCATGATCCAGCACACACACATGCACATGTGTGCACACATATATAACTAAAATCAAACTTCCACAACACTGTATTTGGTTTTTTTTTGTCCTTTTTGAGACCGGCCGCACCATGCTCAGCCAGTGAGCACTGTGAGCGCACTGGTCATCCCTATATAGGATCCGAACCCGCGGTGGGAGCGCTGCTGCACTCCCAGCGCCACACTCTCCCGAGTGCCCCACGGGCTCGGCCCAACACTGTATTTGATGCACTTGATATTTCCTCTCCTGTTTTGTTTTTTTTAAACCCACTAAATTAGTTTTGGGATTCATGTGGGTCTTTTTTTTTTTTTTTTTTTTTTTTTTTTTGTTTTTTT
>NW_007726380.1:599330-604719 GCF_000696425.1 Galeopterus variegatus | reverse complement strand
GGGGGGAGGGGGTCCATGAAAATGAACATTCTTGGGAAAGATACACTAAAATTTATAGATACTTTCCTGTACTAATAATGTACTGAGCTGCTCTGTCTCTTTATATTCCTAGGGCCTAGGAGAATGGAAGGGGAAAAATTCCCATTTTTAAAGTGAAGTGGAGTGGTAGGCAGGATGCTCCCTGGCCAGCTGGAGTTGAAACAAGGGTGCCATACCTGGTGTGGATGGGCTGAGTGGAGCCCCAGGAGGATTTCAAGATAGCAGTGGGACACTGATAGAAATCAAAGACATGGGCCCTGGGTGTTGATATAATTGTAGGTGATGCCTGTTAGAGCAGCTAATAAGATGATGTCAGAGAACTGACAGCAGTCAGAGAACTGTAACCTGTGATTGCTGCACGGATCACCTGCAAGCTAACGCCACAACGAGGAGCAGGACCAGCTCAGCTCACCTGGCGGGCTGTGCTTTATGCAGTCAGGTGCAGTGCAGGAAGCAGAAAGCCTGTGTGAGAAGAGCTCATAGTGTCACAGTGGCTTAGTCAGAACTTGGGTAAGCCCTTGGGGGGTTAAAGTTGGAAAGGAAGGGGCAGGTCTAGTCAGTACCAAAGAACTGGTCTTTATAACAATATTTGAAAATTAATCCAGTGGCTGTCTGATGGCATTTTGCCTGGTAGCAATGTAGCACTTTCTTGGCTTGGGTCTAACAGAATTCCCTTTTACCGTCCTCGCTTAGCCAGTATTTCCAGAAGCACTGCCTCTCTGGAAAGATAGCAAGTTAGTCACCATGCCAAGTCCGTCCTTTTCTGCTTCCCCTAACTTGCAGCAGATTGTTTAGCTTGTGAGCCAGATCACAGGGAGCAGGCTGAGGGGATCACAAGTCCGAAGAGGGCACATTACAAAAGCCTGTGTCTGCCACTTACATAAGCAGGCAAGGCTGGACAATGCCCTGACGTTTTGAAGCCTGAAGTGGAGGTAGCCCTGTTATGACGACTACTTCAGTGGATGCCTGGCCCTTTTACCACCAGTGGCATTTGAGGCATTCTGAGGATGGCTGTCCAGAGGTTATTTTGGGGGCGTGGCCTCTACTTTCTCAGGAGACCCAGGGTGGCACCCTGCACACAGGGAGGGCTCAGTAATCCTGGTAGACCCACTCATCTGACATCTTCTTAACTCTCCTCGTTGATTAAACATGTTTGGTTGGCTCTATCCAGAGTTTGTCTTCATTTTTTTTTTTTCTGGTGGCTGGCCAGTCTAGGGATCCAAACCCATGACCCATGGCATGACCTTGGTGTTATAAGGCCGTGCTCTAACCAACTGAGCTAACCGGCCAGCGCTGTGTCTTCACTTTGATAAAGAAATACACCAAGATGAGATTTTCCCTTATTTTTCCCACCCTGATGGTATCATTTATTCAGCCCTTCTGTGTTAATGCACTGCCAGTCAATACACTGGATATTGTAGACAGGTTGAGTCTGGTGGTGGTTTAGATCAGTGCTGTGTAATAGAGCTTCCTGAGAGGATGGGAATGTTTCATTTCTTTGCCAGGCAATACAGTTGTCACTCGCCCCATGAAGCTACTGAGCACTTGGAATGTGGCTAGAGTGACTGAGGAACTGAATCTTAAATTTTATTACATTTAAATTAACTTAAAAATTTTTTTCCTTTTTGTTTTTTTTTCGTGACCGGTAACGGGATCGCAACCCTCAGTGTTGCGCCCGTACTGCAACCAGCAACGGGATCGCAACCCTCGGTGTTGCGCCTGCACTGCGCTCAACCAGAGATTGGACCAGTCTCTGTATGGGATCCGAACCCTCGGCGGGAGCGCCGCCACACTCCCAAGCGCTGCACTCTACCGAGTGCGCCACCGGGCCGGCCCAAAATTAACTTAAATTTAAGTAGCCACATGGGTTAGTGGCTACTGTTTTGGATAGCACAGGTTTGTTTGTTTATTTGTTGGTGGCTAGCTGGTGCAGGGATCTGAACCCTTGACCTGGTGTTACAACACTGTGCTCTAATCAACTGAACTAACTGGTAAGCAAGACCCTGTTAGCACAGGTTTAGATGATTGTCTTTTAAACTATTTTGACTGAAACCCACAGAAACGAAAAGTACATTTTACATTACAACCCAACACATACACACACACACACACATATATATATATACCCACAGAAACGAAAAGTACATTTTACATTACAACCCAACACATACACACACACACACACATATATATATATATATATATATATATTTAAAAACAAAGTTTCATGAATGATATCCTTACTAAGTGTGTGATATACTCTGATATTTTCTATTCCATTTCTTTTTTTTTTTTAATGTTGGTAAGACTCCTAAATTGGTTTCATGACATTCTAACAGTTTGTAACTGTAGTTAGCAAATCACCAGTGGAGGCAATGGGGCCCTCAGGGATGTCTCTGGCTAGTGCACAAGAAGGCTGAGAAGAGCTGTCTTTGGAGTGACCCCCAGTCCCAGCACTTGGGCTTGGCTTCTCTGCCGGCTTCCCTGTGACCCTGGGAGCCAGGCTGGTGAAGCTGTTCTGAGCCATCCAGGGATGCTGAAGGGCCAGTTCTGTAACCAGCAGCCCCACCTCTGGGCCTGCTGGTGGGCAGACAGCCCATTACCAGTGATGTGACCCAGGAGGAGCAGCTGCAGGAAGGAGCCAGGCTTTGGCACCAGGCTGGGTTTAAAGCTCAGCTATGGGATCTGAGGCAAAGCTGAAGACAGCCCTTCCTCACAGAGTGTATGTAAGGAGAGGCAGGCAGCACACAGTAGGTGCTCAACAAATGTCCCTTCCCCTTCTCTCTGAATGGGTGGTCTCTTACCTGCACTATGTCACTTGGCAGCAGCCCCCCTTACCACCACCTCTCTCATTTGCTTTATTTCCTTTTTAAAGCTCAGGAGCACAGAATCAGAGTAACTATAAATAATCCTTATTAATCCATGACATACTCTCATTATTAGTCCACACATGGCCTGTTTTCACTTATTTTTTTGTGTAGTTTATTTTATTTTATTTTTATATTTTAATTGACATAATTATACGTATTTATGGGGTACAGAGTAGTATTTTAGTACGTGTATTCACTGTGTGATGATTAAATCAGGCTAATTAGTATATCCATCACTGCCAACATTTATCATTTCTTTGTGTTTTGTTTGTTTGTTTTTGTTTTTTTGGTGGCTGGCCAGTATAGGGATCGAACACTTGATCTTGGTATTATCAGCACCGCTCTCTAACCAAGTGAGCAAACCAGCCAGCCCCACTATCATTTCTTTGTGAAGAGAACATTTGAACTCTTCTCTTCTAGCCATTTGAAAATGTGCCATAAATTATTGTTAATTATAGACACCTAGTACTACTATTGAATAGGAGAACTTATTCTTCCTGTAGAAGTAATTCTGTATGCATTAGCCAATCTCTCCCTATCCCCTCTCCCTGGTACCCTTCTCAGCCTTTAGTAACCACAATTCTACTCTCTACTTCTGTGAACTCACTTTTTTTAAAACTCCCACATATGAATGAGAACATGTAGAATTTATCTTTCTGTGCCTGACTTATTTCTCTTTAAATAATGTCTTCCAGGCTCATCCATGTTGCTGTGAATGACATGATTTCATTCTTTCTTATGGCTGAGTAGTATTCTATTGTGTATAGACATCTCATTGTCTTTATCCATTTATCTGTTGATGGATAGGTTGATTCCATGTCTTGGCTATTGTAAATAGCACTGCAATAAACATGGTGATGCAGGTATCTCTTTGGATAAATACCCAGTAGTGGAATTGCTAGAACATATGGTAGTTCTATTTTTTATTTTTCGAGGAACTTCCAGGCTGTTTTTCATAATGGCTGTCCTGCTTTTACTTATTTAGTTAGTTATTCTTGGCTTTTTTATGTGTTTATTTGCCATTTGTGTGTTGTGTTTGGTAAGTTTTAATTTTGTTATTTCATACTTAAAAGAGTGTGCGAATAGTTCAAGGAACTCCTACAAACCCTTTATCCAGATTTACTTGTTTACATTTTGCCCCATATGCTTTATTATTCTATTTTTATATATGTAAGCATATTATTATTTTTATGCATTTTTTTTCCTGAAGACAGACTTTCAAACTTTTGTATTTGGTTATGTGTAAATTGATATGTCATTGAGTCTTGGTCTGTATGTCCTTGATCACAAAGATTCTGGTTACTGGCCATGTTCTTATGTCATCCCTTCATGATTCCATAATGTGGAAGGTAATTCTCCCTTATGGGTCTTGAGAGTGAGTCTGTATGCCAGAAGAAACACACTGCTGTGTTTACTTGTTCAGTGATCATCTGCAGGTCACAGGGACCTCTTTACATTTCTATTTGCCTTGTTTTTCAGGGGAATACAGGGGAATGCTATAGGTCCCATGTGTCCCTCGGTGGTTGCATCCAAGGTTTGGATAAGGCAACAAAGGTGAAGAGACTATGGGTCTTTACATGC
The DNA here is from genome assembly GCF_000696425.1 of Galeopterus variegatus. Taxonomy (NCBI): domain Eukaryota; kingdom Metazoa; phylum Chordata; class Mammalia; order Dermoptera; family Cynocephalidae; genus Galeopterus; species Galeopterus variegatus. The sequence continues at coordinate 600,229 of NW_007726380.1, read as the reverse complement.
ACTCTCATGGTGCTCCAATTTTGCCTGTTTGGCATGGACCACCTCTCCCTGGTGGCAGTACCCTTCTGTAGGTACAGTCTTATCTCCTTCTTAGATTGTCTTCTCACTAGGAGCCCTGTCTTGGCCAGCCCTGTTATATTCCACCAGCACCCACTGTGTAGCATGCAGCAAATGCTTAATTAATATTTGTTCAGTGTATTAATATATATTTTTAAAATGTTATTTAATTACATTTAGTATATTGCATAATGTATTATATATAATATAATATAGTCACGTGGCTCAAAATTCAAAAAGACTACCAGTGAAGAATTTCCCCAACTCTATTACATAATGTTATTTAATTACATTTAGTATATTGCATAATGTATTATATATAATATAATATAGTCACATGGCTCAAAATTCAAAAAGACTACCAGTGAAGAATTTCCCCAACTCTATTACACTTTGGAAAATAGTTGGCTTTATTTTGTACAGCTAGAGATACTCATATTCCATGACCTACTCCTGGGTATCTGACAGAAACTCATACATGTGTATACCTAAAAGAATGTTCATAGCAGTACTGTTCTTAATAGCCCCAAAGTGGAAAAAACCCAAATATCCATTGGTATTAGAATGATTAAATTATGGCATTATTCATGATGAGAAACTAAATACAAAGGTTAAAAAAAAAAAGATGAATTTCACATGTTGAGTGAAAAAAAATCAAGGCACAAAAGAATATATACATTTTGGTTGCTTCCAGCCTTATCTGGTTGTAAAACAGCAAAACAATTATTTTGCTCAGGAATATATGTGTAAGTGATAAAACTATAAAGGACAAGTAAATCATCACAAAAGTCAGGGTAACGGTTACCTCTTGAGGTAAGGGAGAATGTGTGATTGAGAAGGAA
>NW_007726380.1:597636-598980 GCF_000696425.1 Galeopterus variegatus | reverse complement strand
CACAAAAGTCAGGGTAACGGTTACCTCTTGAGGTAAGGGAGAATGTGTGATTGAGAAGGAAGCCTTGGAGGTTTCTGAGGTGCTAGCATTGTTGGTTTTTTATTTTGTTTTTGTTTTTCCCAATTTGAAAAATACAAGTCAAAAGTTTCCCTACTTCTCTACTTTCTAGCCTCCATTCCCTTCCTTGGAGGCAGGCAGTCATCCATGTCTGTGTACATTCACATACTCACACTTTTTTACACAACTAGTAGAAAATACATACTTTTGAAATAAAAAACAAAACAAAAACAACCCATAAAGATGTAAGCTGTGATTACTGCCCAGTTATTTCTCACTTGGCAAGTCGTTGCTGTGTTTGGCTGCCAGCCCATTTGCCTCTCACTTAATCTAGTACTTACCAAGTGTCAGGGTAGTGACAAACACATGATTTCATTTAGTTCAGAGTTCTAGCAACCCAGTAAAGCAGGTACTGCTATTATCCCCATTTTACAGAGAAGAAAGCTGAGGCTGTTGTGTGCTTCTGGGCTTCCAAAGCAGCATACTAGCAGCAGTGGCACCCCACCAAGGGTTGTGTCGAAGGTGATCACCTTGACTGCTAGTCCTGGGCTGCTCTGATCGGCCCCTTTCTCTCTGCAGGTGGCCCTGTGCACCCAGGTAGCCCTGGGCATGGAGCATCTGTCCAACAACCGCTTTGTGCACAAGGACTTGGCCACTCGCAACTGCCTGATCAGTGCCCAGAGACAGGTGAAGGTGTCAGCCCTGGGCCTCAGCAAGGATGTGTACAACAGGTAGAGGGCATGGGTGGGGTGAGGGGCAGAGGGCAAATACAGTTTGTAGGGTGTAGGAAAGGGCTTGTGCCTGCTTAGTTCAAAGCTGGAGAGCTCTGGGGACAGAGCCTTTCCATTCTTTTCCAAAGGTGCAGCAGACTTTCCAGCTGGTGGTCCAAAGTCCCGGATGGTTATAAAAATTTCTCTAGTGATAAAAAATTATAAACCTTCTTTATAGGTAGGCAAACTTTATAACAGTTTATATATAAATTAACTGCTCATATGGCTCCCTCTGTAACTTCCTGAATTCAGTAATTATTATTTTGAAGCCTAAGACTTGAAGCTCAGCACCCATGGGCAGAGAGTGCTCTGGAGTGCCACACGTGCTACATAGTGCCTCGTGGGAACTTCCCCGTGAGTCACCCTACTTCCAGATCACCCAGTTCATTTCACTATTGCTTTAGTCATGACTGGTTTATCACTAATAAAGCTCTTTCCATTTAATGAGTTCTTGTTCTTCACATTTTTTTTTTTTTGTCTTTTGTCTTTTTCCGTGTCCGGCAACGGATCGCAACCC
>NW_007726380.1:588028-596763 GCF_000696425.1 Galeopterus variegatus | reverse complement strand
GGGAGCGCCGCCGCGCTTCCCAAGCGGCGCACTTATCCAGTGCGCCACTGGGCCGGCCCGTTCTTCACATTTTTAAAATCAATATAAAAAATATGTATGATTATTAGCTTTCATTTCAGTTAACATTTAGGCAAAGTTTGATTTTCTTTCTTTTTTTTTTTTTTTTTGGTGGCTGGCCAGTACAGGGATCCGAACCTGTGACCTTGGTGTTATAAGGCTGCGCTCTAAACAATTGAGCTAACCAGCCAGCCCTCAAGTTTGATTCTTAATGGAATTTTTTAACCATCAAACCCCACATGGATGCCTCCAAATTTCATCCAGGTACCCCTGTGCTCAGCATACATATTACCAGTTTCTCTGAGTGCCTTGAAGTAGAAAGGCTGGCCCCTAGCCAGGGAGGAGTCCCAGATGTGGTATGAGGCTAGGACCCCAGGCTGTGTCCACCTTCCATCCTTGTGTTGCTTCTCTCCTGCAGTGAGTACTACCACTTCCGCCAGGCCTGGGTGCCACTGCGCTGGATGTCCCCTGAGGCCATCCTGGAGGGCGACTTCTCCACCAAGTCAGATGTCTGGGCCTTCGGTGTGCTGATGTGGGAAGTGTTCACCCATGGAGAGATGCCTCATGGTGGGCAGGCAGATGATGAAGTGCTGGCAGGTAGGCAACTGCATTTCCAAGGGATGGTTCTAGATGGTCCCCAGGTGGAGAGCTTGCTCAGGGCCAGGGCCGGTTCACATTGCCTCACCTCTCAGGGCTTGTGTTTTAGCAGGTATACAAACATGACCACTCCAGGTGTTAAAATACTGAAGTACTTCCATACTGGTTGGTAAACAGGCCTTGCCCCCAGTGCTCACTCTAGCCACTGTGACACCAGCCTTGTTGCCATGCATGGACTCATGCTGCCTGGACCCTGCCCTGCCAGCCAGAGTGAGCTGGTGGAGCGGGGAGTCATTCCTCTCAGTTGCAGGATACTTGCCAATTACTCCTTGAGTCTGTGGGCCCCCCCCCCACTGGCTAGTGTGCCCCAGAATTGTCCTCATGTGGTTGCTTATGGGAAATGCAGGCTCCACAAAGTATTGAACAAGTAGTTAAATGTTTTGACTGACATCCCACCTGCTCTCTTCCCACAGATCTGCAGTCTGGGAAGGCTAGACTTCCGCAGCCTGAGGGCTGCCCTTCCAAGCTCTACCGGCTGATGCAGCGCTGCTGGGCCCTCAGCCCCAAGGACCGGCCCTCCTTCAGTGATATTGCCAACACCCTGGGAGACAGCCCCGCAGACAGCAAGCCGTGAGGAGGGCGCCTAGCAGGCTGTGCCTCAGGATGGTGGGCAGGGGAGGACACCTCTTGAGGGGAGCCTGCAGCATGTCAGGCAAGATCCCTGTCCTTGGCGCTGGGGTCCCCACACTAGCACAACAGGCATTGCTGAAGTCTGGGCAGGGCCTGGGCTTTCCTCCTTTTCCTCACCCTCAGCCATTGGGGAAGCTGATTCGGACCCAGACTGGGTGACTAGGGCCTTGGGCTGGGTGGCTTTCTGCCTCCCCTTCTACCATCAGGGACAGTGTGGGTGCCTCAGGTATCCCCAGTTTCTGGCCTGTGACTTCTCCCCTTGACCAGGTCCAGCTCTGCCACTCACCTGCCAACTTTGCCTGAGGAGGGCTAGGTTGAGGATGAGCTAGGTTTGGGCAGAGTTCCTTAATATACTTAAGTTTGGGGGTTGTTCTGGGCACACAGCGCCAGTGGGCCGCTTAGCCCACAGGTCTTACCTGGAGTCTAGATGATGATTGTGGAGGACACAGCAAGTGAGTCTGCCTGCTGTGGGCTTGTGCACGCTGACCCAGACCCATGCCTTCCCCCACCCTTCTCTCCTTTTCTCATCCTAAGTGCCTGGCAGATGAAGGAGTTTTCAGGAGCTTTTGACTCTATATAACCCGCCCTTTTTGTATGCACCAGGGCGACTTTTGTATGTAACTGCAGCGTGGGGTGGGTGGGCATCGGAGGCAGTGGTGGGCCCTGGAAGAGACTGGGAGGGTGGGCCACCTGTCTCATACTTTTATTGTTGTTGTTGTTGTTTGTTTGTTTTGGTTTTGTTTTGTTTTTTTCGTTTTTTTTTTTACACTCGCTGCTCTCAATAAAGAAGCCTTTTTTACAGCCTGTTTCTGAGATTCATTCCCTGCTGTTGCTCAAGAACTGTATTCCTTCTTCCCTTGCTGATCAGAAGGGGCCATATGCCTTCATGTAGTTTGGTGGGCCTTGGCAGATACTGGTCCTTCTCTCTAGTTCACAGGGTAGTTGAGAATGTGGACTTGGAGGAGGTGAAGTCCCCTCTTGTTCTTGAGACCTTGTGCTGCTCTCTGACTGCCAACCATGTATCCTCTGCTGGCTGGCCTCATCTTCTTGCTCAGGTGGGGAGGGAAGTAGTGTGTGGTGGGGGGGCAAGTTAGAGCAGAATTGGAGGAATTAAGACTCTAGGATGGAGATGAAGCACCTAGAACCGAGCAGAGGTGGTACTTAATGCCTCATTGCTGCAGGGCCTTCAGCCCTCAACTGATTTGATTCCAGCCCCTTAATTACCTAGACCTTGTGTCATCAGTTATCCTCTGCCTCCTTCCAGTAAGTTTAGCTGGGTTCCCCATCCTAAGGAAATGAATTCTTAATTCTGAAATTGCTCTAGTTCCTTCTGTTTCTCACCAAACTTCTCAGTAGTGAAATACAGTAGTCCTCCCTTATCCATGGGAATATGTTCCAAAACCCCAGTGGAAGCCTGAAACCTCAGGTAGTACCAAACCCTACATATACTATGTACCAGTTTCTTTTTCCTTCTTCACGATTTCACGGATGGAAGATTTGTTTTTACTGTAGATCTTAGCGTCCTCAGCATACAGATTTTTTTCTTTCCTTAGTAAGTAGAGAACTTTAATCTTTTCACTTAAAAGAAGCACTTTATGGCCTGTCTTTGGCATATCCAAATTGCTAGCATCACTACTCTTGCGCTTTGGGGTCATTATTAAATAAAATAAGGATTACTTGAACACAAGCACTGTGATACTGCGACAGTCAATCTGATAACTGAGCTGGCTACTAAGTGACTAATGGGTGGGGAGTGTAGACAGTGTGGATACACTGGACAAAGGGATGATTCACGTCCAGGATGCAAAGGAGCAGGACAGTGAGATTTTATCATGCTACTCAGAATGGCATGCAATTTGAAACTGATGAATTGTTTATTTCTGGATATTTCCATTTAATATTTTCATACCACGGTTGACTACCTGTAACTGAAACCTCAGATGAAGGGGGACTACTGTAACAACTAATATTTTTTGAAGACTTGCTCTGTACTAGTCACTTTGCTAAGCACTTAATATGCATTATCTCATTTAATCTCTGCAACTACTCTGTTAGCCAGATGAGACTATTCCCATTTCACAGATTAGGAAATTGAGGCTCAGAGAGTTGAGGTGGTTTGCCCAAGGTTACACAGCTAGCAACTGAGCCATTGTTGCTGATATACACCATGTGTTATATCTCTTGGGAGTCTTGAAGTAAAAAAAAAAAAATTTTTTCTCTAGAGCCATGTTTTTCAAACTCTGGGTTACAACCAGCATTTAAAAAAATGAAACAGTAGAAACTATCAGAGTACATTGTATACTGTAAGGGTAAGTATTTTATAAAACTTTGTTATGTTTTATACATATATGTATATATTGGGTTGTGTATGAGTTATTGGGGTGGTGATACCACATAATAATCCCTAAATCTCCGTGGCTTACAACAGCAAACATTTTCCTCACTCATGGATTTGTAGCTTGGCTAGGTTTGGCTAATGTTGGCTGGACTTATTAGCTGAGTTTGGCAGGGCGTGGCTCCAGGCTGTAGGTCTGATCTAAGTGTAGTCTGTTGGCATCCAGAGCATGCTCTTATGCAGTGGCAGAAACACAAGAGGTCAAGCCAAATCATGCTACCACATTTAAAACCACAAATCTGTTACTATTTTGTTGACCAAGGCAAGTCACATGGTGAAACCAAACATCAACGCCAGTGGGAGATACTGCAAAGTCACATGGCCAGGGAAGTGGATGTACACTTCCAACACAGTGTGAAGACTTGGGCTCAATCATCTAATTGACCACAGTTTGTACTGTGAAAATGATTTCTTACCGTAGATTGCACTCAAAAATATTTGAAAGGCACCACTCTAGAAGGTCATTAATCACTAACTCCTCTTCTTACTCCTGGTATTCCTTGGCTACTCTGCAGTGGCTAACATTGTTGGCCACATCTTCCTCTTCAGACTCTACTCTCTTTTAAAAAAAATTTTTTTAAAGATGACTGGTAAGGGGATCTTAACCCTTGACTTGGTGTTGTCAGCACCATGCTCTCCCAAGTGAGCAAACCAGCCATCCCTACATAGGGATCCGAACCCGTGGCCTTGGTGTTATCAGCACCACACTCTCCCAAGTAAGCCACAGGCCGGCCCCTCAGACTCTCCTCTCTTGACTTTTGTGACGGTACACTGTCTCCAGCTTCTGTGATCAGTCCTTTTCCATCCCTGGCTGAGGTGTCTTTTTTTCTTCTGCTTGCTCTAAGAGGTGGCTATTCTGAGATTCTGTCTTTGACCGTCCTTTCTCTATTTTCCTACCCTCAGAACTCTCATCTTATGTGGCTTTAACTGGCCCTAGAGTGGACAGTTCCCATAGTATTAGCTCTAATCCCAGTTTCTACCTCAAGCTCCAGACACTCTTCTCAGTTTCCTACTGGACTTTTCTCTCTACCTGATTCTATGGGTCCAAACTGAACTCATCACTCTCCCAAACCTCTTCCTCTACCCAAGTTCCCTATTTCTATTAATGATACCACTGTTTGGAAAATAGACACCCTTACTCAAAATCTTAATTCATCATGAGTCTTCATTTCTGTGCAACCCCCTCCTTGTGCAGCCTGTCACCAAAATCCATTTATTCTCCCTCTGCCCTGCTTAATTTTGAGATAGAAATTACATAACAATAATACTGATCGTGGAAGAAGTCCACATATATACAGACATATATAAAGCAAAAAACACTCCCCTACCATCCCAAACCTCACTGTCCAGGGGTAGGCACTATCAGTGTCGCAGCATGGCTTTCTGGGCTTTTCCTGGGCACACTGACCCATGATTTCCCTTTCCATTGCCTCTAATGTTGCCATCACAAGTGAGACCCTAATTGCTAATATATAAAGTTAAAAGAATCCCTGGGTAAATGTTAATTCCAAATGAAAACAGTTTTAGCATGTTGTGACAGTAATTTTTAAAGCAATCCTTAAATTTTTGTTTTGATATTATTTGGTGATAAAAATCAGGAGAAAGTAAGACCAGGGTGGGAACTCTGGTGTGAGGGGATCTGGCTGGAATTCTGCTGCACTTCTGGAGGCCCTTCATAGTCTGGGGTGGATGTGAAGTCCCATCTGTTGCAGGGGGCTACTCTGATTTAGGCCTTATTGGAGAGGAGTCAAATGCACATTCCGGAGAAGCCAGGCAGGGAGCTTACCTGAGCTCAGTGGGCTGCATGGGCTCTGTGGTGAAGCTGAGAGCAGATGCCTTTTCTATGGCCACCACTCAGCTCAAACCTACAGTGCTCCTGTGGGTACCTAGGCCCAGCATTGCCAAAAATCCCAATTTTTTGAGAGGTTGGTTATTCAGGTTTTTATATAAAATCTCCTGATTTTTAAATATCTTATGGTCCAAACAACACATCTATGTGCCAGTTTTTGATTTTGACTTTATCTCCACCAACAGTTTTGGCCCCTGAACCTGCAATAATCCAGTACAATGTGGGCATAAGTCCCCTTCTACCTCCCTCTGGTGACAAAGGACTGTGAAGATGAAGCTATCCTAAGTAGGCGAAGGAGCCGTGGCACTAACAGTGGTGTGCAATGGACCAGGAGTTGGGTGAAGTTGGAGAGAGGGCAGCCTATTTGAAGGGAAGCTGAGGACTGTGCTCTTCCCAGATACCCTCCCCTGTAGATGTGGCAGAGAGCAGTTGTCCTCTGCGGTCCCCCTGCTGAGGGCTGGGAGCCCTTTGTGTCTAAACTAGGGGTCTCAAATGTCTTTACAGCCAGGCAGGAATGAAACCCCAGGGCTGTGGTTGTTAAGATTGTGCTGCTCAGACAAAACACACACCCAGTCACCGTTTGTGGTCCCTAAAACTCTTCTGGAACCTATTTATCTACTTGACCTGTTCTTCTTGGGCTAACACATTCCATGTATTTAATTACCTATTGTGTAGAGTAAATTAGAAAAAGTAAAAAACAACAACGATCCCCCCCCCCAAAAAAAAAAAACTCTTTTAAAAACTATTGGGAAGTAGGGAGGAGGAGGGTTCTTAATTTCTGTATTTAAGGGTTTAATGAACAAGCTCATGTTTATAGTGTGTATACATACACACACTAAATCTCACAAATCACGTGAACATACTTTATTTCAGTATTTCTCAAAGTTTTTGGGTTGTGACTCACAGTAAGAAATGCAGTTAACATAGATATCCAATACATACATTGAACCAAACAAAATTGATAATATTGACTACTACTGACCTATAAAATGGCAATTTTATATGGTTCAACCTATATATAATGCGAACAAACGTTTTATGCAACAATACTTACCTTTGCTTTTTGTGATACCCATTAATTTATTTTTTGAATACTGGTTGCAGTATAATAAATTGATATCACTAATGGGTCACAACCAACTGCTTTATTTAATCTTCACAACAGCCTTTCAGACAGGAATCATCTCCATCTCTCATGCCCTTAAACACACCTGGATGGTTATCTCTGGTATGAGGTGTCTTAGCCCTCCTATTAACTATTCACTGACCACTTTGTGCATTAGTCTTTTTTTTATTAAATCTGCATTAAGAACCTCGTGGTATGGGTACTAACATTCAAAAATATGGAGAGAGATGGACCGGCCCCGTGGTTCACTCGGGAGAGTGCGGTGCTGGTAGCGCCGAGGCCGCGGGTTCGGATCCTTATACAGGGATGGCCGGTGCGCTCAGTGGCTGAGCGTGGTGCGGACCACACCGTGCCGAGGGTTGCGATCCCCTTACCGGTCAAAAAAAAAAAAAGAAAAGAAATATGGAGAGAGAGAAATCAGGAACAGGGCTAGCAAGAAGCAGATTCTAGATCTGAATAATTTCTGTAACAGCAAAATCCAAGCTATTTTCATTGCCTTTGAGCAAACACCCAGACCCTGAACCTGGGCTTCCCACTTCTAACCTTAAATGTTTTGCAGCATCCCACTTCTAACCTTAAATGTTTTTCTCCTATGAGCTTCGGTTTTTCAGAAAAGGGCGCGCGTGCGTGTTTGTGTGTGGCGCGCGCGTGCGCGCTTACTTAAACTTTCTGTCCGGTTAGACTTTCTCTCAGGCCTTTGCACTGGCTGTGGGATGGGCTTTATCCTCGGGGCCACCTCCTCCCCCAGCCCAGTCTGCAGCTGGAAGTCTTCACGGATCTCCGTCTCTCCTCCCTGCCCCCATTGGGAGCAAGGAGGCCGACTGTCTCTCTCCCGGCCTTTTCCAGATGTACGTCTGTCAAAGACCCCCCAGTGTAGGGGATGATGAATGAGAACCAGGAGCCGGTGGGGAAGTGTCGCCGCCTTGAAAAGAGAGGGAAAAGGAAGGGAAGTCGGCGGGAGGGGAGGCGGAGCGGCTGGGGCGCTACGAGTCTGGATACCCAGGACCCAACTCCCTCCGCTGGGTCAATAACTTTGCCTCCCTCAGCAAGGCGTGGAGAAATGCCCCCAATCCCTGCATTCCTTCGTTGGAACTTGGGCTGTATTTTCTCATTTACTGCAAACCCCACAATCCACACAGGAGCTCTCCCACTGTTTGCTTCCAGCCCTTCCAGTGCCCATTTCCCAGTGCAGCTCCCTCTCCTCAGCAAGACTGCTCTCCAGTCCTCTCCCAGGCTTTCTCTCCGCGGGTCCCTCCCAATTCTCTCTACCATGCTCTGGTTCTAGGGGGCGGAGTCGTGCCTCCTCTCCTGTTCCTTTAAGAGACGTCGGCTCCTCCTTTTTTGGAGTCGCGGTCTGACGCGGGATGACAGCAGCGAGTTCGGCATGTCTATGCAAATAAGCGCCCCATGTACGCCAATGGGAAGCGGAGGTGCCGGAACCGCGGACCAATGGGGCGGGGGCGCTGGGGCTCACCATATAAGGAGCGGCCTCGCCATAAAAGGAAACATTGTATCTCTTTATATGGGGGGAAGGGTCGGGGGATCCCTCCGCCGCCAGCGCGTGGTCCCGGCCCCCTCCACCCGCCGTCTCGGCTGCGGCCAGCTGCCCCTGCCCCCCGGGGGACGCTCACGGCCGCCGGGCGCACAGTCCTAGCATACGGACAGGGGGCGCTGCGCGCGGCCTGGGGCAACCTGGGCCACAGGGGCAGGAAAGTGAGGGCCCAGGTCGGCCCGGGCGTGCAGGGGCCCCGGGTTAGCAGCAGTGGCCGCGGCAGCAATAGCGGCACTAGCAGCAGCGAGAGTGCCGGGTTGAGCCGGGAAGCCGATGGCGGCGGCGGCGGCGGCTCCGATTCCTCACTGACTGCCCGTCCGCCCTCCTGCATTGAGCGCCATGTTACCGAGCCAAGCTGGGGCCGCGGCGGCTCTGGGCCGGGGCTCGGCCCTGGGGGGCAGCCTGAACCGGACCCCGACGGGGCGGCCAAGCGGTGGAGGCGGCGGCGGCGGGACTCGCGGGGCTAACA
>NW_007726380.1:571482-587057 GCF_000696425.1 Galeopterus variegatus | reverse complement strand
GGCAACCACCCCGGCGCCCACCGCGGGGGCCCTCTACAGCGGCAGCGAGGGTGACTCGGAGTCGGGCGAGGAGGAGGAGCTGGGCGCGGAGCGGCGCGGCCTGAAGCGGAGCCTGAGCGAGATGGAGCTTGGTGTGGTGGTCGGTGGGCCCGAGGCGTCGGCGGCGGCCACGGGGGGCTACGGGCCGGTGAGCGGCGCAGTGAGCGGGGCCAAGCCGGGCAAGAAGACCCGGGGCCGCGTGAAGATCAAGATGGAGTTCATCGACAACAAGCTGCGGCGCTACACGACCTTCAGCAAGAGGAAGACGGGCATCATGAAGAAGGTACCGAGCTGGGAGGCTGGCTGGCCACGGGGGACCGGGAGGGGTAGGGACGCGCAGGGGGAGCCCGGGAGGAAGGCAGAGCCGAGGCGGAGGTGAGAGGCGGCGAGTCCGCAGGAGGTGTGGGAGGGATGGCTGTTACCCGGGGAGGGCGAAAGGGGAGGGGCCGCCAGGGAAATGTGGGGAGAGGGGAGATACCGCGAACGTCCGGAATAGAGGGGAAAGGCGCCGAGGTGGGAGTGACCGGCACGCGAGAGGAAGAGGGCCCTTGCAGAGTGAGAGGTGAGGACTGGTCACGGAAGTCCACGAGGCTGCCAGGGAGGTGGACAGTGAGACGCAGGGTCAGTAGGTCTGAGGAGCGTTGGTGTTCGGGGGAGGGCGCCAGAAAGCAGGGGGTGGAAGAGATGGTATGAAGGTGAGGAGGCTGGAGCTAGAGCTGTATGACAACAGTGAGCGAGAATGTGTGGGAGGAAGGTGGGCACGGCTAGAGTAGTGCTGGTTGGAAGGACAGGCGGAGTTACAGAGACAGAGCAGGTAAGGGAGCAGTGAGAACTGGTGCTGCCCTGGGCAGCGGGGACCAAGTCCAGCGCTGGTCCTGTGTCTTCCACTGCATCCACCGGAAACTGCATGCTCCCAGCAGGACTGGCTGCAGAATCATCTGCCTTTGCGACAAGTGGGATTTCCAGCCATAGGGAGAATCTATGCCTGGGGTTTGGGTGGAAGACAGGGAGGTTTGCAGAGGTATTAGAAATTCCTCCTCTGCCAGCCAATTATCCAGTGAAAAGTGGTGAGGAAAGAAGTCATCTTGGGATGTAGAAGATAACGGGAAGGGATGGAAGCAGAGGAACTGGAAAACAAGCAGCTAGGACCTTGGGAACATTGGCGGGTGTTTATGTCAGCCCCATATTGAAATCGGAGCTGCTTCCAAGGTGGTTTGTGGAACTTTGTTGGGAGTGGGGATGGCATCTGTGGGGCCATCGTTGAAAGTCCCCCTCCTGGGCTCATGGCAGGGTATTTGTTCCTAATCTAGCTCGCCTCTCCCATCACTCCACTGTTGTATGTGTCCCTTGTCACTTGATCATCAGTGGAGAAGGTTGTGAGAGGAGGTGCTTCGTGAAGGAAAACTCTCTTCTTTCCTTCCTTTCTTATCTCTCCTTTCCAAGACAAAGAAATAAAAAAGGGTAGTCCAGTATTATAGGGCAGTACAAGTTAGGCTATGGCAACAGGTTAGGGCCTGTGTAGTTCCTGGGAAGAAACATAGGACAGTTCGGAGCTTAGGTGGACTCATCATTAATGCTTAGTGTGAATTCCAATGTGGTAGGGATCCATCATGGTCATGTCAGTGAGGAAGGGATGTGTGTGGGGCTCTGTGAGGCTTCAGGCACCAACCTGTGGGGGGGAGCAGCTAACTGGGCCCCTCCATGTCCCCTGAGGTTATATATTCCATCACAGGGGGCTGTGACTATTTGCTTGGGGTATCTGCAGGTCAGTGCGGCTGTTACTCAGAGAAGGAGCATGGGTAGATTTGCTGCTCCTGGCTCACCTTCAGATATCCTGATAGGTATCCCCCCTAGAATCACTAGAGATGGTTATTGTGGGAGTAGGAGCTTGAGATCACTGTGTAATTCTCTTTCCTACTTCCCAAGGAAGATAGAGATAAAAAGTTTTACTGACATGCCCATCTCCCCCCCCCCCAGGCCTATGAGCTGTCCACGCTGACAGGGACACAGGTGCTGTTGCTGGTGGCCAGTGAGACAGGCCATGTGTATACCTTTGCCACCCGCAAACTGCAGCCCATGATCACCAGTGAGACCGGCAAAGCACTGATTCAGACCTGCCTCAACTCGCCAGACTCTCCACCCCGCTCAGACCCCACCACAGACCAGAGAATGAGTGCCACTGGCTTTGAAGAGACAGATCTCACCTACCAGGTGTCCGAATCTGACAGCAGTGGGGAGACCAAGGTGTGTTTGGGTCCCCTATATGAGGGGAGGGAAGGAAAGGAGGTCCCTCTCCCTACTTAGCCCAGGACAGGCTGATAGGTGCCCACCGATGTGGAGTGGAGCGGGGTTAGTGTCCCTCATCCTAGAGGACAGGTGTCCATCCTGGCTTTCCTGACAGGAGGCCGTCCCCCTAGATAAGCGGGCGGCCTCCGTGCCCATATAAGGCCGGCTCGGGCTCCACGCCGGCCTCCCGCCTGCAGCCCGCCTGCCTGGCAGGGCCTTTGCATTCCTCCCGCCAGCTGTCTCCCCGCTGGGGGCGGGGGTGTAGCTTAGCCCTGCCCTCCCTGCAGGCTGGGTAGCGGGGGTGGTGGGGGGGAGTAGGAAGGGAGCACTCGGGGTCCCGGGGTCCTGGGAACACAGCACTGTTGGCAGGCTGACTGGGCTGGAGACTACCTTAGTAGCCAGCCTCCTACTTAAGGATGTCGGGGCTTGGACAGTTAGGGAGCTCATTCGCCTGCTGCTAGGGATGCCGGCCCTAGTAACGCCTCCCTCTTCCTTTTCCCGGTAAGGAGAGGGGGCGGGGCTTCCTCCCTTGCTGCCTGGGGAGCTCCACCTTCCGGGCCTTAACAACTGGCCAATGGGAGGGAGCGGCACTGTTTGCCTTAGCAACGCCTCTGCCAATCAGGAGCCTTGAGTCCAGCTGCTTAGCAAACATCCCGCGCTGACCCCCCCCCCCCCCCCCCCCCCCCCCCCCCCCCCCCCCCCCCCCCCCCCCCCCCCCCCCCCCCCCCCCCCCCCCCCCCCCCCCCCCCCCCCCCCCCCCCCCCCCCCCCCCCCCCCCCCCCCCCCCCCCCCCCCCCCCCCCCCCCCAGCTTTTGAGCCTCTGGTTGACTCAGTTTGCGTCTTGGCTAGGTGGCTTAGTTCTCAGCTCAAAGCTTCCTCCTTCCCCTTCTAAGAACAAAGACTCCCTGAGGGGAGAGTCAGTGCTCTAGGCTCCCCCATCTGTTGGTGTCATATCATCTGTAGTCATTTTCAAATCATTGTAGCAGTAGGGCTCATTTATTCCCAGGAATTTTTGCCGGGTGAGTAAGTGCTTCATTGCCGAACCCCCAAGATCTTTCTCAAACCCTAAGTTCCCTGAAACACTTTCAGTCACTATCTCAGAAGTGTGGCAAATCAGCTGGAAGAAGCCTTTTAAAGAAAACATAGTAGCCCAGCCCCCTCATGTTTACAGAAGAGGAAAACTGAGGCTCAGAAAAAGGAAGTAGTTATCTCAGGGTCACACAGAAGATCATTTCCAGAGCTGGGAACAGACCCGGGTGTCGTGGGTCCCTGCCAATGTGATTACCACAGTCCACTGGGGGAGAGAACTCAGGGGATTATGATAATAACCATGATAATCATAAGAGCAACAAATAATTTATTTTGGTCTTTTTATGTGCCAGGTACTGGTCTCTAAGTGCTTTACGTATGTTAACCTATTTAATCTTCACGACAACCTATGGGGTAGGTATTATCCTTTTATAGATAGGAAACTGAAGCTTAGCAGCTCAATATCTTGGCCAAAGGTCAGGCAGTACGTAAAAGGTGGAGCTAGGATTTGGACCCAAGCACACTGGTTTCAGTCTGGGCTCTCAATCCCCACAAAGCTTCTGCAGGAGCAGGGTCTGGTAGAAGCTCACTGCTCCATCTTTACTTTGCATATAGGATACACTGAAGCCGGTGTTCACAGTTACCAACCTGCCAGGTACCACCTCTACCATCCAAACAGCACCCAGCACATCTACCACCATGCAAGTCAGCAGCGGCCCCTCCTTTCCCATCACCAACTACCTGGCACCAGTGTCTGCTAGCGTCAGCCCCAGCGCTGTCAGCAGTGCCAATGGAACTGTGCTGAAGAGTACGGGCAGTGGCCCTGTCTCCTCTGGGGGCCTTATGCAGCTGCCTACTAGTTTCACTCTCATGCCTGGTGAGTCACAAGGGACAGGGAGAGATTAGTCCTCTCAGGCAAATTGAGCATGCTATGAGTGGGTTTATTGCTGACACCAGGAGAACTTCTTTCCACGCTCAAAAGGAGGGTGAATGGGGGCCAAAACCTGAGAGAATCCTCTTATGTCCTGTTGGCAGGCATGCCCCTGCCCACGGAGACCCCTACTGTCTCTGTCAGTATGTCTCAGTCATACACTCTGGCTTTGTAGCTTGCCCAGCCCTGTATCCACATTGCCATGGGGGCAGTAGACATTCCACCACTTTCCTACCTGACTGGATGGGTCCTTGATGGGTCCTTGCCAGCTCCTGGATCAATTAAAGAAGGTAGAGACATGGCCTGGGGTGGGAGGAGGAAGGAAGGGCAAGAGCACAGCATGGAAGCCCCTGGAGAGGAGATTCAGGGCATGAAGGGCCTCTTTGGCTCCCAGGAATGATAATGATGGGAGCCGGGGACCAGTGTGCCAGACCCTGGGAATAAGGTGTTTGAAGGTGCTTGGTAAGTGTGGCAACTGGGTGGGACAGAGCACAAGTAAGACTCTATGTCTCGTAGGTGGGGCAGTGGCCCAGCAGGTCCCAGTGCAGGCCATTCAGGTGCACCAGGCCCCACAGCAAGCGTCTCCCTCTCGTGACAGCAGCACAGACCTCACGCAGACCTCCTCCAGCGGGACAGGTATAAGCTTGCAGCCCTGTCACCCTCTCTACCCTGCCTCTCTCCAGTAGGCCCAACAGTATCCCTCCTGTAACTAAGATCAGAGAAGTTCTTAAAGTACAAACTGAGGCTTTTGGACTAATCTTTATGGGAAACTCAGGTGAGAATGGCTGGGTTTTGAATCCTGCCCCGCAGTGAGGGCATGGATTCCAGGAGGAAATTAGGGACCATTGAAGCCACCTCTTCTTCATTCAGATGAGGAGCCTGAGGCCTAGAAAGGAGAAATTACTTGCTGGAAGAGAAAACATTTGCTTAATTACCAGGAGGACTTAGAGAGCTGTTGTGTCCTTGTAGTACAGTGTTGTAGGTTTTGAGTAGCCACAATTCCACTCAGGTATCTCTGGTCATTTCAGAAATAAGACATTCTCAAAATAAAGTTACTTTTAAGTTCTTGTTATTTACGAACTTGTTATACAAAGTGTGTGGTCTTTTGGCTGGGAGCACCAGCATTACCAGGGAATTTGTTGGAAATGCAGAATGATAACCTCATCCCAAATCTGCTGAATCAGAATCTGCATTTTAACAAGCTTCTCAGTAAACCATATGTACATTAACATTTGAGAAGTGCTTGTTAAAAAGATGAGTTTGTTAGCTGTGCGTTTAGGAAGAAGGAGGAGGAATGAGAACAAATAAAAAGGGGATGATGAAGCTCCCTAAAAGGGGAGTATCTGAGTTTTCTGAGTGGGTCTGTCATTGTAATCTTTTGTTGTTCTCAAGATTAGGATCTTGGAACAGAGAATTCAGCAGATAGACAATCGAATAGAATGATGTGATAGGATACAATTAAAGTTTGGTGCTGTTGTATTCAAGAAAAAATTAGGCTTTTCTTAGTTGATGACAGGGAGCAGAGGAAGTCTTGTTTAGCTTCTGACCTGAGAAATGGCAAGAAGGCTCTGGAGCCTGGAATTCCTAGGGGAAGGATGGGGGCTATCAGTAGGGACCAGTGCGAAGCTCCCTGACGTATGTCTGTGTTTGCCAGTGACGCTGCCTGCTACCATCATGACGTCGTCCGTGCCCACAACGGTGGGTGGCCACATGATGTACCCTAGCCCCCATGCAGTGATGTATGCCCCCACATCGGGCCTGGCTGATGGCAGCCTCACCGTGCTCAATGCCTTCTCCCAGGCACCATCGACCATGCAGGTGTCCCACAGCCAGGTGCAGGAGCAAGGTGAGTGGAGGGGCGGGGCTGAGGAGGAGAGGACTGTTTCCTCCCTTACACATACTCAAATGCCTCTCCCTCAGATGCACACACACAACACACACTTGGATGCCATGCGTATTCCTACACAAATACACACACTCTGACTTGGATGCTCACGCACACACCTGGATACCCATGCTTGTCCACTTGGACATTCATGCGCACTTAGACACTCACACTCACATGCAGCCTAGGACACTGGCATGCTTACTCTTGGGCATTTACATCCTAGACTCACCCAGTCACTTCTGCATTTATCACCACTCCTGCAATATCTCGAAGTTTCTCTTGAGCAAACAATTTGAGTATCTCCTGTGGTTTTCTAATGCAGGTAGTGTCTCCCAGGTATTCCTGACAGCACCACCTGGGACAGTGCAGATCCCTGTTTCGGCAGTTCAGCTTCACCAGGTAGGTGGTGGCACCTGTCACCCCATCCTAGACAGCCACTTCTTTATCTTGCCCTTGGGAGACCCCATTGCCAGTTGGTCAGAGCCCTAGCCTGGAGGCCCATGTGTTTTTCTGGTCAGGCCTGTGATAGGTAGGCAGGCAAGCAGCGGGGAGGCTAAGCTGGTTAGTCTGTCTCCCCACCCCTTTCTCACACACTCACTTCCTTCCAGATGGCTGTGATAGGGCAGCAGGCTGGAAGCAGCAGCAACCTCACCGAGCTACAGGTGGTGAACCTGGACGCCGCCCACAGCACCAAGAGTGAATGATCCGCCCTGCCGCCCTGGACAGATGGCCCAAGGGACGGCACCACTTATTTATTGTTGCCTTTTCACGTTTTCTTTACACACACATTGACGGGCCGCAGAAGGGAGGCGGGGAGGAGGAGTGGGCAGCCGCAGGACTGAGCCCTCTCACTCCAGCCAAAGAAATGGGCCTGCCTGCCCTCCACCAGTCCTTCCTCACCCTCCCCTCCTTCTAGCTCCACCTCCCATTTCTTTTGATGGTGGGGCTGTCCTTCCTCAGATTCCCCTCGCCAGCTTGGCTCGATGTTTGCCATGAGTATTAGCTTACCCAATGGGACCTTGCCCCACCTTCCCACACACAGGCCTTCTGTGGGATGGGGCACCGTGTCCTCCCCTGAGGAAGCAGTAGGGGCCCTCTCTCCAGCCTCCTTGCTGACTCCAGGTCAGCACTGTGTCTGCCACAGGCTGGGTCGAAAGAGCCCTGCCCCTGCCCCTCAGGGAGCGAGCTGGGGAGATGGGAGCTCCTTCCCTCACGCCGCTGCCCTCTGCCCCTTCAGCTCCTGGGTAGCTGGGCCTGTGTACTGGGCAGGTACCTGGGGCCACCTGCCCTGCCTTGCCGCTCCCCTTGGACCTCCAGGGGCTCCTGGGTTGGAGGGAACCACCGGTGTTCCCTTCTTCGCCTTGTCTTCCCCTCTCTCCTCCCAGCTGCTTTACTTAAAGTTGATTTTGAACTTTTTATTTGAGACGAAGTGAAAACAAATCTATAAATATATATTTTTAAATATTTAACTTTTTTTTATGGCGTTTTTCTCGTCCCCCTTCCTGCCCAAACTCCCCTTCCCTGGGGAGCCCTTGGGCTCCCCAGAACTGGCTGGGCCCCTGGGGACAGAGCCACCCCATGAGCTCGGGGTCCACCAGTGTGTGGGGGAGATTCTGGGATTACCCGGTCCTGGATTGTTTTCCAGGAGAAAGCCGGGGGAGGGGCCCTCAGGCCATGCCCCAACGGGGTGGGGAGAGTGACCCACAGCTCTGGGCCTCTTTTTGCCCTTTAGGGCTGTTGCTAGCGATAGGGAAGAGGGAGACCAAATGTGGGGGTGGGAGTGGGAGGGTTTCAGGTAGAGGCAACTGATTTCATTTGTGCCACACGCATGGGCATTGCAGCCTTGTGCTCCCCCAGGCCTGCAGCTGCCTGGGGCCCAAGTTGCAGTGAGCAGGGTGGAGTCTGGGAGGAGGTGAGAGGCAGAAATGGGAGTCAGAAGAAGTGGGAGCGGCTCTTGGGCTGAGTGCGATAGGGGAGCCAGAAATGGGCAGCTCTCCCAGGGAGTGAGCAGCTACTGTAACTTTTTTAAATTAAGACAAAAAGCCTTGAAGAAAATGACTTTATTTTTCTAAGTGTAACCTCAGTATTTATGTAATTTGTACAGGGGCCATGCCCCACCCCCTTCTGCCTCCTTTGGGGTAGACCTTGAGGGTAGGCCAGCATAGGGGGAGGGTCTTTTACCCTGTGTCAGAGCCTACCTTCACCACATATATCCAGAAAAGGAGCTTTTTCAGAAGCAGAGTAGCAGTTGGGGTGGATTTTATTAACCCCTTACTACTGCCTTTAATAGGAACAAGCCTGCTTCTGTGATTGGGTGAAGGGGTGGGGAAAGATTTTACGCACAGCCTAGTTATCAAGGGGATGATTTGCCGACATATTTGAGAACCCCTAACCTCTAATCCCCATTGCTGTCTTGCCCCAGTTCGGGATGCCAAGATGGAAGTCACCTTTTCGGGCTTTCTCCTGGAGATAGCTGGGGTGTATAGGTGGCTTATCAAGGCTGGGGCATGGTAAATCAGGGGCCAGAGAGTGGGGGAGCTTGGGACTCAGGTCTGTAACTGCCCAGCCCCTTTTCTCTGCTCTTGTTTCACTCCGCCATCACTCACTCACTCCCCACTCCCCCACCCATGGGAGGAGATGTTAATGAATTCCTCCTCTCCTTCTCACGAAAGACAGACCCAGTGAGTGAATCAGGCAAAGTGGTTATAATGTGTTGTTGTGTGAGCGTGGCCTTGGGAGAACATGCGTGTGTAGGGGATGAGGTGGCATTTTGTATGTGCAGCGACCCTTGGTGTTTCCCTTCCTCGGTGGCTCTGGGATGTGTGTGTGTGCGTGCGCGCAAGTGTGCCTGAGTGTGTGTGTGTGTGTGTGTGAATGTGAAGTGTGTATGTCAGTGGTTTCTACTTCCCCTGGGATGCTAACCCAGGAATAGTGGACATGGTCACAGTCCTATGTACAGAGCTTTCTTTTGTATTAAAAAAAAAAATACTCTTTCAATAAATGTATCATTTTTGTGCACAGACTGTGGGGTCTTTGGCTCTGTTTTTCTACACAGGGAATGAGGGAGGAATGAACCCAACTCAAACCCCCAAATGTTGCTGCCCTGAGAGGCAAGCCCGACTGCTTTATGAAAACGGAAATGCTAAGGGGTGTTTAAGGCTATTGAACTCTATACAATTTAATTTGAGGAACATTTGGGCGGGGGGCGGCGGGAGACTGGGTGGGGGCTTTCTTCCTGTGCATGGTTTTGCTAGGTGCAACTTAGACCAACAGTGAGTTGAGCGATTTTAATTAGTAGGAAAAGTGACACGACTAACCCAAAGCATTGCTAATGCTGAAGGTTTTGGGAAACTCATGGACACAGGACCTTTCCAGTAGTCAAGGGCAGCCCTAGGGTCGGAGTGTGGGTTGATATGTTTCAGCGTGGACGCAATGATGGGAGATGGAGGATGAGGAAGGCAGACCCAGTGAAGCGGAGGGCGGCTTCACAGTTGGCTGTGGATGAAAAAGGCTGTCTACTCCTGCTGAGAGAGGAAAAACATGACCTTGATCCCGGGTTCCCCCTGCAGCGTGCCCACTACTCCCGCTCTCTTTTCCGCCGTCGCCGCGGGTAGTACGCATGCTCCACTCGCGCGCCGTTCCGCTGCGCTTGGCGTGGGCCGCTGTGGGACCCGTAGATGCCCGGCTGTGCGTGCCCTCGTCGTGTGACCCGGAAGGGAGCTGCTGAGGAGGCGGGGTCGGGACGGAGGGACTGGGTCCCAGCGAGTGCCAAGCCGGGCGGTGGGAGGTGAGAGGAGCGTTCTGTGCCCACCTGGTCCCAGCCCCGTCCCCTCCCTGGCCCTTGACCTACTCTCCGTGGGGCTGACGAAGGGAACCAGATATTGCTCTTTGAGATTCCCTCGGTCCTGTCAGCCTCCTCGGACCGCTCCCTCCCACCTCTCCGATGCTGCTCGATTATCACCCTGCCCCCAAACACGTTGGGGCAGGTGCTGGCCTCCTCCACCGCCCCCCTGATCTGCAAGCTTGGGCCTGACCTTGCTGCCCGCTGGTCTCATCCCCACGTCCAGACTTCACCCCCACACCTCAGTTTATTGCTCCTGATCTAGGCCGACTTTACGCTCCCCACTCCCTTAGGCCTATCCAGTGTTTTACTTATCCCTGTGCTAATTAGTTGCCCATTGCCACACCACTGGTTACTTCCCAGCCTTGCCGCCATTGCTAAGTGGACCCCTACCTCCATCGAGGTCCACATTCTTGGTTTCCCCTCCTCTTTGCTCCTTTCTTCTACTCTTATCTTTTATCCCTGTACTCCAGCATGACCCCTGCCTTGATCACCATTTCTTCATCTGGGCTTACCTTCCATTCTTATTCTTACTATTCCCTGTTACCTCTACACTGCTTCATATGACGCATATTTTTCCTGGTCATTCCACTCCCGTTTGTAATCTGGCTTAATAACTTCCCATTTATCTGGTGGCTGCCTCTACCTTCTCCATCTAAGAATAATAATATTAAATTATGTTTACTCAGCACTTACTATGTGCTAGAAGCTGTTATAAGAGTTGTACATACAAGAGTTGATCTTGTAATAAGATCTTACATGATCTTATTAAGTTTTTACAACTTCATGAGGTAGGTATAAATATTATTACCATCTTGCAGAGGAGGAAACAGGCTCGGAGGTGAAGCAGTTTATCCAGACCTGCACAGATAGTAAGGGAAAGAGCCAGAATTCAGAGCCACATTTGTCTGTACTATATTGCCTCTTTCCTGACCTCATTCCCTACCTCTCAACCTCAAGATTACCACTGCCATCTATATCTACCTGACTTGGACCCTTACCATGCATATAGCATAAGGGCAGGGTGGGACCTGGTTTTTTTCCCCCATAATTTTATCTGGTCCATAGGCCCCTCCCCCTTTCACAATTCTCATACTCTTTTCCCATCCAGTCATCCCAGCCCCCACATCCAGCCTCCTTTCATCCCCATTTTCTATATCTGCTATGGCCCATACCTTTATGTCCACATTCCAGCTTTAACCTTCATTTATACTCCCTGTCCTGCCCCTCCCCCATCCTGTTTTTCCTCACATGTTCTGGTTCCAATGTCTCACATGCTGCTGTCCTTCCTGCTCACCCGTGTCATCCTTCTAAGTCCTGGTCTGTATCCCTCAGCCACCCTGCTATTCTGCCCAGAATATGCTTAACTATCATTCTTTTTGTTACCTTGCCTATTACTCTTCTCATTCTTTGTTTGTAACCTCTTCCATTTCTTAAACCCCTTCATTTCATCCCCTCATTGTTTTCAATCCATTCTCTCTTGTAAATCCCAAAGCATATTCAGCTATTTATTACATCCTATTCTTTGACTTTTCTGTTTGGCCTCTGAATTCCACCATGTGGCCTACCAGTGACCACCCACCTTCTCTGTGTCTCAAGATTCCACCCCTGTCCATGTACTTTTTCTTTTCCCATACTGCCTTATCTTTCTCCTTATGTATCCCAGCAGGTCAGGATGATAGGGGAACGGCGAGTTGGGGACCTTGTGGTGCCCTTAGGGCCCCAGCTGCAGGCATATCCTGAAGAACTCATTCGACAGCGGCCTGGGCATGATGGGCGTCCTGAATATCTGATCCGATGGAGTGTCCTGAAGTGTGGGGAAGTGGGCAAAGTGGGGGTGGAGGAAGGCAAGACAGAGCACATCCTCATGTGGCTGTCAGCCCCCGAGGTCTATGCCAACTGCCCCATGCTGTTAGGCGAGCGGGCACTATCTAAGGGACCTCAGCACGAACCTTCTGGGGGTTCAGGAAGCTTTCCCCAAGATCCAGGAGGCCTGGATGAAGTGGCAGTGGGAGAGATGGAGGCTGATGTGCGGGTGCTAGTACGCAGGGCTGCCAGACAGCTGGCAGAAGGTGGGACCTCGAGCCTCACAGCTGCTGTGCTCCACACCATCCATGTGCTCAGTGCCTATGCCAGCATTGGGCCCCTCACTGGGGTCTTCAGGGAGACAGGAGCCCTGGACCTGCTCATGCATATGTTGTGCAATCCTGAGCCTCAGATCCGTCGGAGTGCGGGCAAGATGTTGCAGGCTCTGGCAGCCCACGATGCTGGTAAGAGACAGCTAGGAGAAGAAGGAAAGCATTGGAGAGAATGGGGCCACAAGGAGCAGGCACAGAAAGAGAGAGATTTCCCAACTCTGTAAGAACATCTAGTATTTGGTGAATATCAATTTGATGCAAAGGAAAAATATAGATTAATAGGCTATTAAAGGTACATAAGCAGGATAAAATTATAGCACCTGGTTTATCCATTCTCAGCATACAGAGAGGATAATGGGGTAGATTTGCATTTTTTTAAACCGTGGGTTGAAATTTATTAGTTGGTTTTAAAGTCAATTTAGTGAGTTACCATCAATATTTTCTTTTTTTTTTTTTTAAGCAGCTGATTTTTATTTAAAACCAAATGTGAACAGAACTAGCTAAGTAAAAGGCTATGAATTAGCTACTCTTGACAAAAAAACTCTCTTCAATATTTGGCAGAAATTACTTAAGTTTGTGGAACCCCTGACACTCCATAAGTGGGGGTTCCAAAATTTGACAATGGCTGTACTAACACAGAACCACATTCAGCCCAGAGGATTCTGCAAAGCAAGAGACTTGGTGTTGTCAGCACCACGCTCAGCCAGTGAGCGAACCGGCCATCCCTATATGGGATCCGAACCCGTGGCCTTGGTGTTATCAGCACCGCACTCTACCGAGTGAGCCACAGGCCGGCCCAATATTTTCTTAAAAACATAAAATATCAGTGCACAACGCTTAGTAAGGGTAAGTTTTATAGCATGAAATATGTTTCATTTATGTGTGTATGTTTGTACCAAGTTACCATGTAAAATGTATTTCTTGCTGTGGGTCTCATTCACAGGAAGTTTGAAAGCCTTTGGGGTAGGGAATAGAGAGTCTAGGAAAGGCGGGCAGAAAGTACTGGGAATTGAGGAAAGATACAGATTGGGTATGGATTACAGGGAGTCGGGCTCACGTCCTTCTATCACTGAGTCAGCAAGACGGCATTGAGCAGCACATGGATTTTGACAGCCGCTATACTTTGCTGGAGCTGTTTGCAGAGACCACGTCCTCTGAAGAACACTGCATGGCCTTTGAGGGCATTCATCTCCCTCAGGTACTCTGCCAGCTGTTGGGGAATTGCTATAAACAGGCCTAAGGCATCATTTCTTTCTTTTTTTTTTTTTTTTGTCTTTTTCGTGACTGGTAAGGGGATCGCAACCCTTGGCTTGGTGTCGTCCGCACCGCGCTCAGCCAGTGAGCGCACCGGCCAGTCCTATATAAGATCTGAACCTGTGGCGGAAGTGCCGCTGCGCTCCCAGCGCTGCACTCTCCCGAGTGCGCCACGGGGCCGGCCCCTAAGGCATCATTTCTTTCTTTTTTTTTTTTTTTGTCTTTTTCGGGACTGGTAAGGGGATCGCAACCCTTGGCTTGGTGTCGTCCGCACCGCGCTCAGCCAGTGAGCGCACCGGCCAGTCCTATATAAGATCTGAACCTGTGGCGGAAGTGCCGCTGCGCTCCCAGCGCTGCACTCTCCCGAGTGCGCCACGGGGCCGGCCCCTAAGGCATCATTTCTGAGAATGTGGTTCAGGACTGTGTATCAGCACCAGAGCCACCTAGGGAGCCTGTTAAAATGAAGGTTCATGCCACCCTTCTCAACCTCTCCCCATTCAGAATTTCTGAGATTAGAACCCAGGACTCTGTGTTTCAAGACACTCCCTATGTGTTTCTTACACAAATCAAAGTTTGAGAACTACAGGCCTGGGGATGAGGCCTTTGTATTTTTCTGTAGAGCAGGATATTGAGGGGAAAAGGGAAAGGTTAAATCCAGCAGGAGATGAATTTATGCCAAGAACTGATGAATTTATGCCAAGGATTGTGTCCTACAGATCCCAGGAAAGCTGCTTTTCTCCCTGGTGAAGCGCTACCTATGTGTCACTTCCCTGCTGGATCAGCTGAATAACAGTCCAGAGCCAGGAGCTGGAGACCAAAGCTCCCCATGCCCCACAAGGGAGAAATGCCGGGGACAGCGGGAGCTGGATTTCAGTATGGCTGTGGGCAACCTCATTTCAGAGCTGGTGCGGAGCATGGGCTGGGCCCGGAACCTCAGTGAACAGGGCACATTGCCACCCCGACCGACCCGGTCCATCTTTCAGCCCTGCATTTCAGGCCCCAGTCTTTTACTCCCTACCATTGTCACCACCCCCAGAAGGCAAGGGCGGGCCTTCCGTCAGCGCTCTGAATTCTCTAGCCGTAGTGGCTATGGTGAGTATATGCAGCAGATTCTGCAGCCAGGGATGCGAGTGCGGATGCTGGATGATTACGAGGAGATCAGTGCTGGGGACGAGGGTGAGTTCCGGCAGAGCAACAATGGCGTGCCCCCTGTGCAGGTGAGTGGGAAATGGTGGTAGGGCACTGTTGGGGATCTGTTTTGGGTGGGTCATAGCTGGGGCTTCCCTGTAGGAGGCTGTGGCTAGCCACCTAAGGAGGGGGGAATTAGAATGGTAAAAGGGGTCAGCATTTAAGGGGGCACCATTTGGAGGGCTGAGAAAATGTGGAAGGGATGGGTAGGCTGTGAGGTCATGGAGAGAATCACACCTAGGAAGCAGAACTGATATATAGAGATACCTCGTCCCCACCACCAGTCAAGGAGGCAAGGAGAGAGTGTGGGAGCAGAGGCCATCAAGGTTAGGAAGAGAGGCAGGGTCCACTCCTGATAGGGGAAAGAAGCCTTTTGCTATACGAAGGTTTTTCCAAGCTTAGCCAGGTGTGGATGTGAGGGTGTGTCCCAGATCTGGGCTTGGGCATGTTCTTTCAGGCCCTCTCTATTCTTCCCTCTTTCTTCCTCCCTCATACCAGGTCTTTTGGCAGTCAACGGGCCGCACCTACTGGGTGCATTGGCACATGCTGGAGATCCTGGGTCCTGAGGAAGCTACTGAGGATATGGCTTATGCAGCTGTGGAGAAGGGGACAGGGGCTGCTGTATTGGGCACAGGTAGGCATAAGAGGGGACATGGATAGCATGTCAGAAGTAGTGACTGGGATGAAACCACTTCTGACCAGGAGCTGCACCAGAGGTTGAGAAACTGACTCTGTTCCTGATGGGTGCTGACACCCTATGCCTGTATCCTCAGCATTCCCCTCCTGGGACTGGAAGCCTGTGGATGGTCTCTACTCTTTGCCATACCTGCAGCCCGAGCCTCAAAAGAATGAGGAATTAGGATACCTTACCCAGGCTGAGTGGTGGGAGCTGCTTTTCTTCATCAAGAAGTTGGACTTATGTGAGCAGCAGCCAATTTTCCAGAATCTTCGGGAGAACCTGGATAAGGTATTACAGGCCTG
>NW_007726380.1:550433-571472 GCF_000696425.1 Galeopterus variegatus | reverse complement strand
TTTTTTTTTTTTTTTGTCTTTTTCGTGACTGGTAAGGGGATCGCAACCCTTGGCTTGGTGTCGTCCGCACCGCGCTCAGCCAGTGAGCGCACCGGCCAGTCCTATATAAGATCTGAACCTGTGGCGGAAGTGCCGCTGCGCTCCCAGCGCTGCACTCTCCCGAGTGCGCCACGGGGCCGGCCCCTAAGGCATCATTTCTGAGAATGTGGTTCAGGACTGTGTATCAGCACCAGAGCCACCTAGGGAGCCTGTTAAAATGAAGGTTCATGCCACCCTTCTCAACCTCTCCCCATTCAGAATTTCTGAGATTAGAACCCAGGACTCTGTGTTTCAAGACACTCCCTATGTGTTTCTTACACAAATCAAAGTTTGAGAACTACAGGCCTGGGGATGAGGCCTTTGTATTTTTCTGTAGAGCAGGATATTGAGGGGAAAAGGGAAAGGTTAAATCCAGCAGGAGATGAATTTATGCCAAGAACTGATGAATTTATGCCAAGGATTGTGTCCTACAGATCCCAGGAAAGCTGCTTTTCTCCCTGGTGAAGCGCTACCTATGTGTCACTTCCCTGCTGGATCAGCTGAATAACAGTCCAGAGCCAGGAGCTGGAGACCAAAGCTCCCCATGCCCCACAAGGGAGAAATGCCGGGGACAGCGGGAGCTGGATTTCAGTATGGCTGTGGGCAACCTCATTTCAGAGCTGGTGCGGAGCATGGGCTGGGCCCGGAACCTCAGTGAACAGGGCACATTGCCACCCCGACCGACCCGGTCCATCTTTCAGCCCTGCATTTCAGGCCCCAGTCTTTTACTCCCTACCATTGTCACCACCCCCAGAAGGCAAGGGCGGGCCTTCCGTCAGCGCTCTGAATTCTCTAGCCGTAGTGGCTATGGTGAGTATATGCAGCAGATTCTGCAGCCAGGGATGCGAGTGCGGATGCTGGATGATTACGAGGAGATCAGTGCTGGGGACGAGGGTGAGTTCCGGCAGAGCAACAATGGCGTGCCCCCTGTGCAGGTGAGTGGGAAATGGTGGTAGGGCACTGTTGGGGATCTGTTTTGGGTGGGTCATAGCTGGGGCTTCCCTGTAGGAGGCTGTGGCTAGCCACCTAAGGAGGGGGGAATTAGAATGGTAAAAGGGGTCAGCATTTAAGGGGGCACCATTTGGAGGGCTGAGAAAATGTGGAAGGGATGGGTAGGCTGTGAGGTCATGGAGAGAATCACACCTAGGAAGCAGAACTGATATATAGAGATACCTCGTCCCCACCACCAGTCAAGGAGGCAAGGAGAGAGTGTGGGAGCAGAGGCCATCAAGGTTAGGAAGAGAGGCAGGGTCCACTCCTGATAGGGGAAAGAAGCCTTTTGCTATACGAAGGTTTTTCCAAGCTTAGCCAGGTGTGGATGTGAGGGTGTGTCCCAGATCTGGGCTTGGGCATGTTCTTTCAGGCCCTCTCTATTCTTCCCTCTTTCTTCCTCCCTCATACCAGGTCTTTTGGCAGTCAACGGGCCGCACCTACTGGGTGCATTGGCACATGCTGGAGATCCTGGGTCCTGAGGAAGCTACTGAGGATATGGCTTATGCAGCTGTGGAGAAGGGGACAGGGGCTGCTGTATTGGGCACAGGTAGGCATAAGAGGGGACATGGATAGCATGTCAGAAGTAGTGACTGGGATGAAACCACTTCTGACCAGGAGCTGCACCAGAGGTTGAGAAACTGACTCTGTTCCTGATGGGTGCTGACACCCTATGCCTGTATCCTCAGCATTCCCCTCCTGGGACTGGAAGCCTGTGGATGGTCTCTACTCTTTGCCATACCTGCAGCCCGAGCCTCAAAAGAATGAGGAATTAGGATACCTTACCCAGGCTGAGTGGTGGGAGCTGCTTTTCTTCATCAAGAAGTTGGACTTATGTGAGCAGCAGCCAATTTTCCAGAATCTTCGGGAGAACCTGGATAAGGTATTACAGGCCTGAGTTAACTTGGGGGGGGGGGCGCAGGGGGTTCGTAGTGGGGTAAGAAGCAGGATTCTCTTCAGGGAGTTCTAGATATGGGCTACCACTTAGGGCTGGAGCCAGAAGTTAGAGAGTATGGGGCTCCTCCTGGGGGAGGAGACATGCTGTGAGGGTCTAGCATGTAGAAAGTGTGAGGGCATGCTGGGAGGTTGCCACTCTTCCCATTACTGTCCCAGGACCCTTCTGTCTGCTTGTCTCTGAAATGTATACCCCTTTTTGTTGACAGACTATGGGTGAAAAGGCCCTGGGTGAGATCTCCGTGCCTGTAGAGATGGCTGAGGGTCTGCTGCAGGTTCTCAGTAATCGGTTTGAGGGCAGTACCCTCAGTGACCTGCTCAACTCCCAAATCTACACCAAGTATGCATTGGTACCTGATGAACTAAGCAGCTCATCTTCTTCACAAAGTCACTCCTATACCCCAGATCCGGAAGAGGAGTCCAAATCGGAGGCCAATTTCTCAGAGGAAGAGACCAAATCCCCCAAAGCAAAGGCAAAGACTGAGCCCCCAATGGCACAGAGTGATTCGCAACTGTTTAACCAGCTTCTGGTGACTGAGGGGATGGTTCTGTCCCTGGAGATGAAGGAGGCAGCCAGTGGTGAGTCTGGTTCTGAGAAAGGAGGGTGAAGAAGTTGGAAGAAGTCCTGGGTGCTCCCAATAGAAGAAGTGGTTAGTCAGTGTAGAACAAAAGCCGTGGAGTGAGGTTGCTTTTGCAGCGGAAATGCCTTGGAACTATGCATCTATTTTCTTCCCTTTGTCCTTGATTGTGTCTAACCAATCACCTTTCTTCAGTATCTCTGGAAAAGGAGGGTCTATTTTCCTGGGTATCTTCATCTTCACTGTTTGCCTTTAGGTCCCTCACACAGAATTGGAAAAGTTCCAGATGCAAGCTACAGTAACACATAATGTATTTAAATGTTGATAGGATAACTGGGCTTGACCTTTAGAGACCTCCAGCTTGGAGGTGTCACAATTCTTTTAGCCACTGCCTTCCCCCCCACCAATTTCAGAAATGGCTAGAGGTTTGCGGGGTCCTGGTCCACGCAGCTCCCTGGAGCAGCATATGGCAGCGGTTGTGGCCACTGTGCAGATATCCAGCCACCTGCAACTTTCAGGGCTTGCTGCCCTCTCTCAGGCTGTGGAAGAGGTCACTGAGCGGGACCATCCTCTGATCCGTCCTGACAGATCGCTGAGGTTAGCATGCTGGGGAGGGAAGAGGTTTTGGTAGAGGCTGTCAGCAGTGAGAATGGTGGGGGAGGTAAGGAGCAGTGAGATCAAGAATTAGAAAGGCTGGGGGTAAAGGGTCAGCCTGAGGGAGCAGGAGAGTGGGATGTTATAATGGCTAATATTCTTGGGGCACTTCTGCTGTACCAGGCACTGTGCTAGTGTTTCACATGCATTCTCTCATTAAATCTGCCTAACACCTGAGGAAGCATTGACGGTACTATTATCCCATTTATGGCTGAGGAGACTGAGGTTTAGAGGATTTAAGTAACTTGCTCAGAGTTTTACAGATAGCTGAGCCAGGATTCAAATCTAGGTCATTTTGGCTCTAGAGCTTGAGTTTTTTCTTTTTCTTTTCTTTCTCCTTTTTCTTCTCTTCCTACTTTTTATTTTTAAGGTTTTTGCTCCTCTTTAATTATATAAGTAATACACAAATATATTTTCATTTTAAAAGATTTGAGGAATATGAGAGAACATAGAATGAAAAGCCAAAGTCCCTCTTCATCACTGTTATAATCTGTTGTGTATCCTTTAGACATTCTATAGATTTACATTTGCAATTGTGTTTTTGGAAATATAGCATTTTCTGAGTTTGTGTTTTAATATATGTAATCATACTCAAATGTTTCTACCACTTTGTTTTGCTCTCACCCAGCATGTCTTAGAGGGCTCTCTGTGTCAGTACTCATGGAGCTGTCTCATTTTTTTCACTGCTGCGTAGGATTCTGCAATTCGGTCATATCTGAGTTCAAGTACCATATTCCAATGGATCTGTTTTTCTTACCTTTGCCGACAATGGATATTGTCATTCTAAATCTATCATACTGGCAAAATTTTAAATGATTATTGTCTCCTTGTTTTAATTCTTAGTTCTGGTGAAGTTAGACATATTTGCTTGAATTTGTTCTGTTCTATAATATTCTGTTCTTATCCTTTGCTCACATTTTTATTGGGTCCTTGCCTTTTTCTTATGGATTTATAGGCATTCTGGAAATTATTCCTTTGTTATTTATATTTCAAATATTTTGCTTGTCTTTTTAAAAAATCATATTGGCAGGGCTGGCCCGTGGCTCACTCGGGAGAGTGCAGTGTTGATGACACCAAGGCCATGGGTTCAGATCCTATATAGGGATGGCCGGTTAGCTCACTGGCTGAGTGTGGTGCTGACAACACCAAGCCAAGGGTTAAGATCCCCTTACCGGTCATCTTTAAAAAAAAAAAAAAAAATTTTTTTAT
Source organism: Galeopterus variegatus (assembly GCF_000696425.1). Taxonomy (NCBI): domain Eukaryota; kingdom Metazoa; phylum Chordata; class Mammalia; order Dermoptera; family Cynocephalidae; genus Galeopterus; species Galeopterus variegatus. The sequence goes on along the minus strand of NW_007726380.1, from coordinate 567,009 downwards.
GGCTTCTAGATTTTGTGTTCTACTTATGAAGGTATATCCTAATCTAGGATTATAAAAATATTTCCTTATATTTTCTAAAAAATATCTATGATTTTGTTTTTTACAATGATTTAAAATCTGTTTGCAATTTATTTTTGCAAATGGTGGGAAGTAGAGCTCCAACTGCAGTTATTTCAAGCAGATAGCCAAGTGTCTCAACATCACGTTTTAAATAGTCTTTCCTTTCCCCACTGGCTGAGATGCCATCGTTATCTTCCTTCTCATCTATTGATCTGTTTGGCTACCCTATATCAGTTCCAAGGTTTTAATTATTATAAGTTTATATTCATATTTTGATAACTATAGGCAAATCTACTATCATTTTTTACAACCATTTCTCTTCCTGTGCCTGAATCTGCCTGTCATGGCTTTTTAAAAACCTTTTAGGGGCCGGCCCGGTGGCGCACTGCTACAATGCGCCGCTTGGGAGCGCGGCGGCGCTCCCGCCGAGGGTTCGGATCCCACATACAGACCGGCCGCTCACTGGCTGAGCGAGGTGCGGGCGCAACACCGAGGGTTGCGATCCCGTTGCCGTCCCGGTCCAGTACAGGTGCGACACTGAGGGTTGCTATCTGTTGCTGGTCACGAAAAAAGACAAAAAGGAAAAAAAAAAAAAACCTTTTAGGCATTTTGATTAGAATTAAAGATGCTCCTTGATTTATGATGGGGTTATGTCCTGATAAACCCATTGTAAGTCGGGAATATAGTAAGTCAAAAATACATCTAAGGGCCGGCCGGGTGGCACACTGGAGAGTGCGCCGCTTGGGAGCGCAGTGGCGCTCCTGCAGAGGGTTCGGATCCCATGTGGAGACCGGTTCCCACTCACTGGCTGAGCGCGGTGCGGGCGCAACACCGAGGGTTGCGATCCCGTTGCCAGTCCCCGGTACAGGCACGACACCGAGGGTTGCGATCCCATTACCAGTCAGTAAAAAGACAAAAAGGAAAAAAAAAATACATCTAATACACCTAACCTACCAAACATCATAGCATTGCCTAGCCTACCTTGAATATGCTCAGGATACTTACCTTAGCCTACAGTTAGGCAGAAGCATTTAACACAAAGCCTATTTTATAATTAAGTGTTGAATGTCTCACGTAATCTATTGACAACTGTACTGAAAGTGAAAAACAGAATGGTTGTATGGGTGCCATCACAAAGTCAAAAAATCGTAAGTTGAACCATTGTAAGTCGGGGACCACCTATACTTTGCATTTATAGATTTATTTGAAAAGATGAGCCAGAGTTGCTAACCATTTTGCTCTATGGCCTCTTTCATGAGATGAAGAGCTAGAGGCAGATGTCAGAGGGGAGGGGAACAGGGGTGAGACTGAGGCAATGAGAGCAGATTGGAGGTTGGGGTCGACTGGGGGAGAACAGACTGGATCTTGGTGGGTGGGGGTTGGGCAGGGAGTCAGTGTCATGGCTGAGAGGTCAGGCAAGGCTCCTTGGGATGGGAAGCTCCAGTGTCTCTACTCTTCTCAGAGAGAAGCTAGTGAAGACGCTGGTAGAGCTGCTGACCAACCAGGTGGGAGAGAAGATGGTGGTGGTGCTGGCCCTGCGCCTCCTTTATCTGCTCATGACCAAGCACGAGTGGCGCCCGCTCTTTGCCAGGGAGGGAGGAATCTACGCTGTGCTGGTTTGCATGCGGGAATATAAGACTTCTGTCTTGGTGCAGCAGGCAGGGCTGGCGGTGAGTACACTGGGCCTGGCGTGAAAGAGTGATGGGCAGCACAGGCAGATTGGGGGACTACTGATCTTGAGGAGATACTGTGGTGATTTGAACCAGGGAGTAGACACTGGGTGGAATGATGCAGATGGATTTAAAAGCTTGATCTGGACAGTCTTAGAGATTGAGTACATGTTTGGAGAAAGAGAGAAGGGAGTTTTTAAGAATGACTTCCAGGTTAGAAATTGAGCAGCAGGGTGCATGAGGTGGCCATTTACACAGTGAGAGGATGTTTCAGGAGGAGGAGGTATGAGGAGAAGGTCAAGAGATGAGTTTTTAGGGGCTGGCTGGTTAGCTCAGTTGATTAGAGCGTGGTGCTGATAACACCAAGGTCCAGGGTTTGATCCCTGTACCAGCCAGCCACCAAAAAAAAAAAAAGGGATTTGAGTTTTTAGGTATGTTGAATATCCCACACCTTTTTATTTACAATTAGGAGTCTGGTTACAGACTAATTTTTTAGATGTGACAAACTAAAAGTATTTTTATCTGAGTGGTATCTTTATACAGAAAATACTCCTTCCCCAGATTTGGGTAGAACAGAACAAGAATTGCCATTTCCCTGCCATGTTGGGCCCAGAGACTAGGAAGGGAGACCCTCATCCAGGGAGGCTTACAGAAGTATTGGCTTCCTGACTACTCCAGACAGAAGTGCTGGCTAGTAGGGAAGTGTGGGCAGGGTGGCTCTGTATAGCCTGAGTGTCCCTGACAGGGACAGGTAAGCCTCAACTAGAGCAGTTCTGAGAATGGATTCCAACAGTATAATGGCAATAGCATGGATAGGAGCACATGTCCTCTTAGAGCAGGCTGTCCTGGTAGGGGCCAGGAGGGGCCAACTTGGTGCTGCTCCTTCAAAGAGCAGCTAGGCATTCACAGTCTAGTCCATGTATGCTCAAAGAATTCCCTGATCCTTTCAAATTGCATGACCAAAACACAGCATCTACCCCTAAATTAAAACTCTTGCCCTGTAATAAAACTGCATCATTTTGTTTACAACATAAGTTCTACAGAATTTGGCTAATTGGGGCAGAGTGGGGTAATCAAAGGGAGAAAACCTCGTTATGAGGTAGCATTTGCTTGGAGGGTCCAGGCTTCACAATGGGGGATTGTCCTGAGAATTATTTCTAGCCTAGGCCATTCCTAGTGGGTTTCTTCAAGAGAGTCAGCCCTTTCACCAGGAGAGACATTCTCTACTCTAATGACGTAGTAGTGTTCATTTTAATTTAGTTTTCTCTGTAGACCAGGAAACAAATTTGCACATTACAAGTATTTTTCCTATAATTCCAACCACTCTATGAGACAATCAAGTAGCCTTGTTGAGAAGGGCTGGACACTGGCTAAAGCCAGGGCACATAGGTTTGGGAGTGTTGGCATATAGGTGGTAATTGAAGCTATGGGAGTGGATGAGGTTGCCCAGGGAAGGAATGCAGAGTAAGAAGAGAAAGGGGACAAGGATCTTCAGTGTTTGAGGATCAGGCAAAGGAACACCAGAGAGTCAGGAGGAAAAGCAGGAGAATATGAAGTTACGGAACTCCAGGGAAGAGAGGTTTAGCAAAGGAAGGAGTGGTCAAGTGAGATGGGAGGCAACTTCACAGAGAGCCTCTGAAGACAACTTGATGCCGTGAAAAGGCACAATCCTGCAGGGAACATGCAGGAGGGGCCGGCTGCACCACTGGGGAAGCTTTGGTGCTGGGAGCATGGGGCAGAGGGAAGTGGCCAGCTGACTTTACCACCCAGTCTTAGGTTTTTTTTGTTTGCTTCCTTTTCTTTTCTTTCTTTCTTTTTTATTGGCGGGTGGCAGGTAGGGGGATCTGAACTCTTGACCTTGGTGGTTTTCTTTACTCTTCTCTTTTTCTTTTTCTTTTCCTCCCTCTCTCCCTCCTTAGCATTTGATGTCCCATCACTGCCTCTTCCATTTCCATTTCCTATTCTGTTTGCAAACAGCTCAGCTGTGCCAGAATTTGAGATGTAGAATGATGGCCCTGGCTCCCCACTTCCTCACGGTGGCTCTGCCCACTCCTAACTCTGCTTCCACACCCCTCTCACAGGCACTGAAGATGGTGGCCATTGCCAGCTCCTCGGAGATCCCCACTTTTGTTACTGGCCGAAGTTCTATCCACCCTTTGTTTGATGCCCAGATGACCAGAGAGATCTTTGCCAGCATTGACTCAGCTACACGCCCAGGCTCTGAGAGTCTGCTCCTTACTCTCCCTGCAGCTGTGATCCTGATGCTGAACACTGAGGGGTCAGGGCATTACCCTCTAAACTCCAGACTCATGCTATGTCCCAAGCCCTGCTACTACTCTGCCCCAGGCTAATGTGCTCCACAGAAATTCTCTTCACATTGTCACCTCTGCATTAAACATTGGTGACTCTCTCTGACTGTCATTGGAAGAGAGGCCAAGTGGTGGGGGTAGGGAGATGCCCAGAGGGCAGAAAGACCCTGACCTTCCTTCATGGGGTTGGAAGGAGTGACCTGAGGTCAGGGGGCCAGATATTCTGGCTCAAAGGAAACACTAGATCCTTTTCCTCCCCAACTGCAGCCCTCTTTGCTTGCTTCCCTGCTTCCATTGCATTCACTCTGTCGATTTCTTCCTGTGTCACCTCCCTCCTCCCAGGTGCTCCTCTGCAGTGCGAAATGGCCTGCTCCTTCTCAACCTGCTTTTGTGCAACCACCACACTCTGGGAGACCAGATTATAACCCAAGAGCTGAGAGACACCTTGTTTCGGCACTCAGGGATAGCACCGGGGACAGAGCCCATGCCTACCACACACACCATCCTCATGATGCTTCTCAATCGCTACTCAGAGCCACCGGGCAGTCCTGAGCATGCAGGTACCATTGTGGAGGGGGGTAGTTCTGCTGAGGAGTCATACAGTGCCAGCCTATGGCCAGGAAGGCTAAGGTTTTACATACCAGTCCCTTACTGGAAAGACACAAGGAATCTTCAGGAAATGAGTGAGAGTTTTGGTGCTCAAATTAGGTCTTTAGAACTTACCGACCTGGGCCGAGCCCGTGGCGCACTCTGGAGGGTGCGGCGCTGGGAGCGCAGCAGCGTTCCCACCGCGGGTTCAGATCATATATAGGGATGACCGGTGGGCTCGCAGTGCTCACTGGCTGAGCGCGGTGCGGCCAGTCTCAAAAAGGACAAAAAAAAAAAAAAAAAAAAAAAACTTACCAACCAAGAAAAGAGGGAGATTCTAAAATAGGTGCAAGTAAATTGCCTTCTCTGAATGGCTTTAAATGTATGTGGATTCTTGTCTGTCTGGGCTAGGTTTGGTCCAGTCTTACTGGACAGTAGAAGATTGGTTGAAATGACATCTAAGGAGGCCTTTTTCAGAGGAATTGTGATTTATGGGGTACAGAAAGTTTTTGAGTAGAAACATGAAATACTGATGTCATGGGGAAGAAACACTTTGTGTTTAAAAAACAAGTGAAAACCCAGAAATACAGAGGAATATTGATATAAACAATATGTATCTTTTAGTCTATCTAAAGCCACCATACTGTGTAGTATAGGGATGTAATTATAGTAGCTAATATTTACTGTAGCTAACATTTAATAATAAAAGGTAATTGTATGACTGTATGAGATGAAAAATGTGTTGTGTTTAACTTGACAGTGTTTGCTATACTAGATTTTTTTTTCAGATGTAGTTAGATATATATTTAGGTCCAGAAAAGAAAATCTCTCATAGTTTGGTAAAAACTATAGACATCCTCAATATGGGAAGAAAATTTTGGGGTGATTTTCTGGACCTTCCCATTTCTCAGTTTGGCCAACTTGTAAGACTCCTCTTCATACATATTTTTTCCCTCCGGTATGTCTGGGCTGCAGCACTGGAAGTCCCCAGCACCCAGGGCCAGGATGGGTCCCCTAAGGTACTGATCCAATCCCTGGTGGGGGGCCCACCTGCAGAACTGCTCCTGGACTTGGAGCGCATGCTGTGCTGTGAGGGCAGCCCAGGGGGTGCCGTGCAGCCCCACCTCAAGCGCCTCCAGCAGGAGACCCAGCCCTTTCTCTTGTTGCTGCGGACTCTGGACGCCCCTGGGCCCAACAAAACTCTGCTGCTGACCGTGCTGAGGTGAGGGGTCTGTTCAGGCACTCATGCATCAGGGGTGAGTGGAGCTGGCAGATTGCAGGGACTTCACTTGTTTTCATTCCCTCACCAGGGTTATGACTCGACTGCTGGATTACCCCGAGGCAATGGTCCTCCCTTGGCATGAGGTCTTAGAGCCCTGCCTCAACTGTCTGAGTGGCCTCAGCAGTGACTTTGAGGTACTAGAGCCCTAGCAATAGTGGGAGAGGGAAAGGCAGCATCTGGGGCACCAACTACCTTGTGAGGCCCTGGGGGGCACAGCAAAGCCTTCCTTAATGGGTCATGGGGCACTGTATGGGTGAGTAGGAAGAGGAAGGCTAATGTCATCTAAGAGTCTCTGGAACTGGGGTCTTTAATGTCTAAACCTTTTGGCTGCACCTGGATTTTAGATTCTGGGTTTAGGAGAAGCCCACATTCACCAATCCAAACAGTCTTTGCTTTCCACCCTTCAGGGATTGTGCAAGACCCAGGCACCATGGTTGGCTCTTGAGAGAGCTTGGGAAACTGTGCCCAAGCTCTGCTGCTGCTAACTCACTCTGGATTTCCAGCACCCCAGTATTCATTCTGTTCCACCCTGTCTTTGGTACTGTCCTTTCCCTGGGCTTTTGAGTTCCTCCAAAATCCCAGCCACTATGCTTCTTTTACTGAATCCACCCCTCAACCTTTACATGTCCTGCCCTTTTTTCCCCATAAATTAATCTATGTGGCTCTGGGTCAGATTGTTCAGGAGTTGACCTGCTTCCTGCATCGCCTGGCCTCAATGCATAAGGATTGTGCAGTAGTGCTCTGCTGCTTGGGAGCAAAGGAGACCCTCTCCAAAGTTCTGGACAAGCACTCGGCGCAGCTGCTGCTTGGCTGTGAGCTTCGGGACCTGGTGACGGAGTGTGAGAAACATGCCCAGCTCTATAGCAACCTCACTTCCAGCATCCTGGCTGGCTGCATTCAGGTGTGGAAGGGCTTGTGGGTAAAAGCTGAGAGAATGTGAGCCAGAGCAGGGAAAGGGATTCAGTTTGTGTCCCTCTTGGTATTACTATTTGGTGCAGGGGGTAGCAAATCTGGGGCATGTGTTCCCTAAAGTTTACCCCACATGGTTCTGTCAGAATTTAGGGAGAAAGGCTTTGAGTGTTCTGTTGACCCTTGACTTTTTCTCTGTAAATGTTTCCATGTGTCTCTCCATGTTCCTTCCTCTCCCTTTCCCCTTTCTCTCTGATGTTCCGGCTGTAGATGGTTCTGGGCCAGATCGAAGACCACAGAAGAACCCACCAACCCATTAATATTCCCTTCTTTGACGTGTTCCTCAGGCATCTCTGCCAGGGTTAGTGCCCTTACCTGCTTTCCTATGGCTCCCACCCAGCATCTGTTCTCCCCTTTCCTTCTTGCTCCCTATTCCCTTTCCTTTTCTCTCTTAACAAACTAGGCTGTGACCTCCACCCCTTCCCACTTGCCCCCAGGTTCCAGTGTGGAAGTGAAGGAGGACAAATGCTGGGAGAAGGTGGAGGTGTCCTCCAACCCACACCGGGCCAGCAAGCTGACGGACCGCAACCCCAAGACCTACTGGGAGTCCAATGGCAGCACCGGTTCCCACTACATCACCTTGCACATGCACCGTGGTGTTCTTGTTAGGTGTGAACACACCCATGTGCACATACACACACACACACACAAACACACACAAATATTCTGATATGCCCTAGTATATATCCCCAAAGCACCCACATGCACACAACCCTGTCTATAACTTTCCATCCCGGAGGGACACACTTAGACCCATTTTGTGCAGTGAACAGATAGACACATTGACCTGCCTTTGCTGTTCTGATTTATAGACATCCCCTCACTCCCTGAGCCTGATGACCTGTACCCCAACAGGTGCAGATGTCCCTGTCCTGTATTTAGTGTTGAGGGAGATCAGCAGATCACTTATCTATTCTTCCTGTGGGCATTTGCTTAAGGCCGGGCATTTGTGCAAGGGTCTGGAGGTAGGACGATAAGATGTACCTGTGTTCAGGGAACTTACATTCTAGTTGGGGAGCCAGGCTAGAAAATCAGTGAGAGCATAGAGTAAGGTAAAGCATTATGGTCAACACGTGGTCTGGATGCTGAGGCCAACTGAGCCGTCACAGCAGGTTTCATTCTGGATGAAGGGGTTAACAAGCTGGGTTTTGAAGTCGAAATTAGCTTGATAAAGAGGGCATGATGAATATTCCAGGGGAACAGCATATATGCAAAACAGAAGTAAGAAAACCAATGATATTTGGGGGAACTTTAAGTAAGTATGTTTGGCTGGAATGAAGTGTGTATCAAAATGGCAGGAGACGAAGCCAGAAAGGTAGGCAGAGGCAGATCACAAAGAGATTTGTGAGCTAAGAAGTTTGAACTTTGGTGCTGGCTGGTTAGCTCACTTCATTAGAGCTGATAACAGCAAGGTCGAGAGTTTAGATAGCCAGCTGCCAAAAAAAAAAAAAAAGTTTGAACTTTATTCCAAAACTTGGGGAGTCACTGAAGGATTTTTAGAAGGGAAGAGACAAATTTTTTTTTTTTTTTTCTTTAGAAAGCTCACTCTGGCAATTATGGGAGCTTGGGTTGGAGGCTAGGAGAAAAGGTTGGAAGTTTTATGCAGTGGTCTAGTTAAGTGATCACCGTGTTCAGTTAGGCAGAGAGAATGGGAATAGGGAAGATGTAATGGACTAGGAGACACTAAGAGGTAGAGGCTATAGGACTTGCCATTAATTGGACAAGAGAAGCCATGAGAGGGAGAAGTCTGCAGTGACAGTGTTCTGCTTTGAGTACTGGGTGGATGGCAGTTTTATTTCCCTGGAGAGTGAGAGGAATGGAGGCAGGTTTATGTGGACAGATTGTTCCATTTGGGCATGATTGATGTTGTTAACTGTGGAACATGATATGGAAATGTCTATTGCGTACATAGCATGGAAGCTCTGAAGAGCGGTCTGGGGTAGAGATGTGGATTTGGAGTCATTGGTGTATTGGTTTTTGGTTGAAGCTGTGGATTTAAATGAAGCCATTTGAGGGGAATACAAAGGGAAAAGCAGAGGGTCCGGGGAAGACTAATGTGTCAGGAGCCCACAGAGGGACAGGAACCTGAGAAGGAAATGATGGGTTGAAGTGGTTTTGAACTAAGACTAGGGCCCTGCTTTGACTGATTCCTTTTTCCTCTCCCAGGCAGCTGACTCTGCTGGTGGCCAGTGAGGACTCCAGTTATATGCCAGCCAGGGTGGTGGTGTTTGGGGGTGACAGTGCCAGCTGCATCAGCACTGAGCTCAACACGGTGGGGACCCTTGTGCCCCCCTTCACCTTGCTCCTCATCCTTCTGTTTGTCCCAGGGCCTAGGGGAAGGAACCAGTCCCTGGGGAATGGCTGGGGAAGGTATTGCCTTGTAAGCAGCAAGAGTGGTATTAGAGAATTGGAGACTTGTAGATTCCTGGGCTCAATGCAGGAGAAATGAAGGGCATATGCCATAACCAACTTGGTTGCTGTCTACAGTCTGCATCCCCATCTCTGCAGGTGACAGTTCTCTCTCTATCACTTTTCCCCTGTCCTACCAGGTGAATGTGATGCCCTCTGCCAGCCGGGTGATCCTCTTAGAGAACCTGAACCGCTTCTGGCCCATCATCCAGATCCGCATAAAGCGCTGCCAGCAGGTGGGGCGGGGGAAGAGGCCAGGCTGAGGTTTAGGAGGTAACACATGGTTACCACAGTGGCTGGGTTCTCTAACATTTGAGGTCTAAGGTTTTAGCCATGGTTCCTCCTTGGTCTGCTTGGGAGATGTCCAAGGAACCTGTTGAGTTCCAGAGATGTGGGGCTGTCCCGAGCAGCTCTAGGGAACTCAGGGCGTGAGACCTGGCCTCAGCAGTACTTAGTGGCTCAGGTGGCTTAGGTAACAGATACTATCTGTGCCTGTTGCAGGGTGGCATCGACACCCGGGTTCGGGGTGTGGAGGTCCTGGGCCCCAAGCCTACTTTCTGGCCACTATTCCGGGAGCAGCTGTGTCGCCGAACATGTCTCTTCTACACAATTCGGGCACAAGTCTGGAGCCAGGACATTGCAGAGGACCGCAAGCGCCTCCTCCAGCTCTGTCCCAGGTGGGTGGGCATGAGGAGGGAAGATGGTTAAGGGAAAGGAAACTGTAAGAAGTAGGTGGTGGGAAATGTACTTCTGTGGGTGTCTGAAAGGTAAAGCTGCAGCCTGGACAGCAGGAGGAAAGTGAACACAGGTGAGAAGTATGTGCAGATATGGGAGAGCTTGGGAAGAGACCGAATGTGGGGTGATTGGGAGTTGATTTGTGCTTGAGTGGAGGCCTCAGGGAAATCTGTGCCTTTAATCCGTAACTGTTTCTTTTCAGACTGAACAGGGTTTTACGCCACGAGCAGAATTTTGCTGATCGCTTCCTTCCTGATGATGAGGCCGCCCAAGCACTGGGCAAGACCTGCTGGGAGGCCCTGGTCAGCCCCCTGGTGCAGAACATCACTTCCCCTGGTAACCATCCTGACACTTGGCCACACTAACCAGCTCCTTCTAGTTACTCCCAGGGATCACCTGAGTTAATGCTCTTGGTTCCTATCTTTATCCCTGAAGGCATGTTACCTCAATGGTCCTCTCTCCTTCCTGCCCCAGGGACTGCTCCCTGAGACTGGTATTTGAATCTTCCCCTCTATCCTACCCCACCCTGTTAACATATCTGCAGACTCCAGCTGAAGCCAGCCTTCGTGAAGGCAGGATTAGGGCTCTGCTGCCCCCAAAACCTTTTTGTATAATTGCTCCTTCTCCCTCCTCCTCCTCCCCAGGCTATCTGTTCCCCCATTTTCCATGGTGATCTGTTCCTGACCTATCTTCTTTCAGATGCAGAAAGTGTGAGCTCGCTGGGATGGCTGCTGGGTCAGTACTTAGAACAAAGAGAGAGCTCGCGGAACTCCCTGAGTCGAGCTGCATTCTTTGCGTCTCGAGTTCGCCGCCTCTGCCACTTGCTGGTACATGTGGAGCCTCCTCCTGGGCCTTCTCCTGAGCTGTCTACTCGGCCCTGTAAGTCCCAGCCATGGTGATATCTGGCTCTTTCCCCCTCCCTGGATTTTACTCTTCTTACTGCTTGCTATTGGCCTTTGCAGGCCCCTCAGACCTCCTAGCCTTTCCATGGCATCAGTATCCAAGATCTGTGGACTTACCAAAAGGCTGAGATGAAACCCCTTCCTTTGCCCTCTGTCTCCACAGTCAGCAAGAACAGTAAAGATCGGGATCGGAGCTCTGCGCCTTCAGCAGTTCTTCCAAGCAGCAGCCTGAGGAACATAACCCAGTGCTGGCTGAGCGTGGTACAGGAGCAGGTGGGCAGAAGTCTGAGAAGCAGCAGTCTGAGGAGGGGAGGGGCTACCCCTTGGATGTTATTTCTTGCCCTTTCTCTTTAGGTCAGCAGGTTCCTGGTGGTAGCCTGGAGGGCCCCAGACTTTGTGCCTCGTTACTGTAAACTTTATGAGCACTTGCAGAGAGCAGGCTCAGAGCTGTTTGGGCCTCGGGCAGCCTTTACGCTGGCTCTGCGCAGTGGCTTTTCTGGTGCCTTGCTGCAGCAGTCCTTCCTCACCACTGCTCACGTGAGTCCTGCCAGCCTACCAGTCCACAGGGCTGTGAGCTCATGTTCCATGTGCATCTCTTTCTGCTCTGCCCTTTCACCTCCTTTCACTTCCCATTCTCCTGCTCTATTCCCTCATTCATGGTTTGCCTGGTATCCTTTTCACTGCCCCCAGATCTGTGAGCAGTTTGCCAGGTACATTGACCAACAGATCCAGGTTGGCCTGATTGGTGGAGCCCCTGGAGTGGAAATGCTGGGGCGACTTCAGCGGCACCTGGAACCCATCATGGTCCTTTCTGGCCTGGAGCTGGCCACTACTTTTGAGCACTTCTATCAGTGAGTGCAGGTCTGAAGAGGTGGGGAATGGGAGGCCTAGAGTCTAGGAAGGGGGACGATTTGAGTCTTAGAGGGGAGATGAGGGAGGGGGCAGTGGGGAGGAGAGATTAAGATATTGAAATTGCACTGGTAGAAAGGGAGTGGGAAGGAAGAGGTGAGGTAGGGCCTGCGACCCAGGTAGGCTGCAACAGAGGAACCTACATTCTGGAGAGGGAGGCTGGGCCTGGGCCATGCTGGCAAGCAAGACTGAGGTTTGGCCTGGCTGTGTGTGCTGCAGGCACTACATGGCAGACCGTCTCCTGAGCTTGGGCTCGAGCTGGCTAGAGGGGGCCGTGCTGGAGCAGATTGGCCTCTGCTTTCCCAACCGCCTCCCGCAGCTGATGTTGCAGAGCCTCAGTACCTCTGAGGAGCTGCAGCGCCAGTTCCACCTCTTCCAGCTCCAGCAGCTTGACAAATTGCTCTTGGAGCAAGAGGACGAGGAGGAACAGGGACTAGAGGAAGAGAAGGTAAGAACAAGGGGAAAGAGTGGGAGAATAGGAGAGCAAGAGAAGACTGGACCAAAGAAGGAAGCCCAAGGGCCCTTGAAATCCTTCTATCCCTCAGGAGGAAGAGGAGGAAGAGGAGGCTAAGAAAGAACTATTTATTGAAGATCCAAGACCAGCAGTTTCTATACTGGTCTTGTCACCACGCTGCTGGCCGGTCTCCGCACTCTGCTACCTGTACCATCCCAGAAAGTGCCTTCCCACAGAATTCTGTGATGCCCTTGATGGCTTCTCCAATTTCTACAGCCAGAGTGAGGAGCTAGGGAGAGGAAATTGGTGATTGGGGTGAGATTTGGGGTGGCAAGAGAGAAAAAGGAGAGGACCTTTGGATGGACTGTGTAGATACTAAGGAAAATACAACAATCTCCTAGGGAAGGAAGGATGAAAAAGTGTGGATTCTAGCATCATTAATTTCTGCTCTCATCGGTTCAACTTTCTATGATTTGTTCTGTTTTCTTTTTCTAACTTCAAGTTGCATGCTTACTTAATTTTTAGTCTTTTCAGACTTCTTTCCAGATAAAAGTATTTAAGGCTATTCATTTCCCTTTAAAAAAGATTTCTTAATTGGGGTATAACTAGTATTCAGTAAAGTATACAAATCTTAATTATAAAGTTTAATGAATTATTATGTCCATATACACCCACATGCCCACCCCCCAGATCAAGCTGCAGAACATTTCCAGCACCCCAGAAGTCTTCCTCCTTTATGTTCCTTTCCAGTCAGGATCTTCTTCCAGTGGAAACCATTATTCTTCCCTTTATCACCATAGATTTTTGCCTGTATTTTATATCATATAAATGGAATCATAGAGTATGTATTTTGCTATGTCTGATTTCTTTCATGTAACGTGATGTCTGTGGGAGTTATCCAGGTTGTCAGTTGTGTCCTTAGTTTGTTCTTTTGTATTGCTCAGTCATATTCCACTGTATGAGCATATTTACCCTTTCTGCTGTTGATGGACATTTGATATGTTCCATAAGTTTTTATTATGTAGTATTTTTATTATTGTTTAGTTCTAAGAATTTTCTAATTTTCATTATTATTTCTTCATTGATCAGTTTTTTAGAAGTATATTTTAAAATTTCCAAACAAAATTTTCTTTGTTTAGTTATCTTTTTGTTTTGGAATTTTACCTTCATTCCACTGTAGCCAAAAAACATGGTTTCTGTGATTCTGAATCTTTGCAATTTATTGAGACTTCCTTTATAGCCTAGTAGATTGTCAGATTTTATAAGTGTTTCATGTATGGTTAAGAAGAATGTATATTCTTCAGTTCTTGTATTCTACATATTTCACTAAATTGACCTTTTTAATTATACAGCTCACCTCTTCTGTAACCCTGCTGATTTTTGTTTACTTGATCTACTGCTGAGAGAGGTGTGCTAAAATCTACCATTATGATAGTGAATTTTTTTAAACTACTAATCATGTCAATTTTGCCTTATGTGTATTTTTTTGGCTATATTATTATATACATGTTTAAATCATTTAACAGTGCTATCCACTAGGACTTTCTGCAATGATGGAGAAGTTATTTTCTGCACTGTTTAATGTGCTTAGCTATTAAGCATTTAGAGTGTGACTACTAGGGAATTGAATAATTTTATTTAATTTTAACCAGTTTAAATTTTTTTTTTTGGTCCTTTTTGAGACTGGCCGCACCGCGCTCAGCCAGTGAGCGCTGTGAGCGCACCGGTCATCCCTATATAGTATCCGAACCCGCGGTGGGAGTAGCGCTCCCAGCGCCGCACTCTCCCGAGTGTGCCACGGGCTCGGCCCTAACCAGTTTAAATTTAAATAGTCACATGTGGCTAGAGAATAACAAAATGAACTATGCAGATTTAGAATCTTCATGGTAAATTAAACCTTATTGTTACTATGAAGTGACCTTCCTTCTTTCTAATAAAGGTTTTCTCTTAAATTCTATTTTTTTCTGGTATTAACAGTATACCAGTTTTCTTTAGTTAGTGTCTTTCTGGTGTATCTTTTTCTATCCTTTTACTTTTTTGATTTTTGCCTTGAGAGAAGTTCTCAATCTTTTAGGTCTCTTTCTTATTGTGGTAAGATATGTCTAACGTAACATTTGCCATTTTAACCATTTTTTTTTTTTTTTTTTTTTAAAAGATGACCGGTAAGGGGATCTAAACCCTTGACTTGGTGTTGTCAGCACCACGCTCAGCCAGTGAGCGAACTGGCCATCCCTATGTGGGATCCGAACCCGGGGCCTTGGTGTTATCAGCACCACACTCTCCCGAGTGAGCCACGGGCCGGCCCCATTTTAACCATTTTAAGTAGGCAATTCATTTATCCTTTTACTTTAAAAATTTTTTTACTTGGAAATATAATTTCAAATTTACAGAAAAATTATGAGAATAATACAAAGAACACCCCGATACCCTTTGTCCAAGTTTACCTTTTGTTACTATTTTGTAACAGATGTTAATTTGCTTTTATCATTTGCTCTTTGTATATGTATACATGTGTGTATGTGTACATATATGTGTATATATAGGCACTTTTTTTTTTCTGAACCATTGAGAATAAATTGCATATATGCTGGCCCTTCACCCCTAACTAAATATTTTAGTACATATTTCCTAAAAATAAAGGTATTCTCCTACATGTCCACAGTTCATTTATCAGTTTCAAAAATTTAACATTGGTACAGTACCTTAACCTATTTTCCATATTCCGGTTGTCCATTGACCCAGAATGTCTTCTGTGACTTTGTTTTCTGTCCAGGACAGGATCCAAGCTAGTATTACCTGTTAAACATATGTTTAACAACATATGTTGTTGTATCTCTTTAGTCTCCTTTAGTCTGGAATAGTTCCACATCCTTTCTTTGTCTTTTACGACACTGACGTTTTTGGACAGTACAGTCCTTTTAATTTTTTTTTTTGGCGGCTGGCACAGGGATCCGAACCTGTGACCTTGGTGTTACCAGTACCATGCTCTCCCCAGTGATCTAACTGGCCAGCCCTTCTCCTTTTAAATTTTTAAAATAGTTGCTCATTTTAAGTTTATATGATATTTTCTTGTGATTAGATTCAGGTTATGCATTCCTGAGCAAATACTAAGTAAGTGATGGAAGCACACGGTTTTCATCTGCCCCTTGTTTGTGATGTTAATTTTAACAACCTGGTCAAGAGGTTATTTATTTCTGGGCCGGCCCGGTGGCGCACTGCTACAGTGCGCCGCTTCGGAGCGAGGCGGCGCTCCGGCCGAGGGTTCGGATCCCACATGCAGACCGGTTCCTGCTCTCTGGCTGAGCGAGGTGCAGACGCGACACCGAGTGTTGCGATCCCGTTGCCGGTCCCGGCCCGGTGCGGGCGCGACACTGAGGGTTGCGATCCGTTGCCGGACACAAAAAAAAAAAAAAAAAAAAAAAAAAAAAAGAGGTTATTTATTTCTTCACTGTATAGTTAGTATTTTTCCCCTTGCTACTATTAATAAGCAATCTGGGGGGAGATGCTTTAGAACTGTGCCAATATTCTACTCTCACCAGAATTTCCCCTGGTATGATTTTACTTTTAACTTTGCTATATACCTTTATGTTTTATCCACATATCTTATAAATACCTTGAGTTTGTTTTTTGTTCAATGTGACAGTCTCTTTTGAATTTTCAATTTTAGTTTATTATGAATAATTATATATTTGGCTTTTGTTTCTAATCTCTTATGTTTTTGTTTACATTTCTTATATTTGAAGAAGAAGAATAAATTGAACACCTTTATACATATAATTCTACCCTGGATTTTTGTGTTTTTTCCCTTTCTTTCTTTTTGGATTGATTAATTTGTTTTAAATTCCTTTTTTGTCTCTATCAGTTTTGGAAGTTATGCATTCTGTTTCTGTAGTTGATTACCCTTATATTTTTAACCTGTATGCGTGACTTGTTAATACCACTTCCCACCTTTCAGAACAAGAGAAACTTATAAAATCTTAACTCCAAGGGCCAACCCGTGGCTCACTCGGGAGAGTGCGGTGCTGATAACACCAAGGCTGTGGGTTCGGATCCCTATATAGGGATGGCCAGTTCGCTCACTGGGTGAGCATGGTGCTGACAACACCAAGTCAAGGGTTAAGATCCCCTTACCGGTCATCTTAAAAAAAAAAAAAAAATCTTAACTCCAGCTCTAACTCCCATCTTACTTATTTCTGTTGTTCAGTATTTTAGAATTACCTTTTTTTTGGGGGGGGGGGGTTTTCACTTTTTTTTTTTTTTTTTTTTTTTTTTTTTTTTAAAATTTTTTT
>NW_007726380.1:548756-549350 GCF_000696425.1 Galeopterus variegatus | reverse complement strand
TTTGGTTGCCCATGCTTTTGGGGTCATATTCATGAAGTCTGTGTCCAGTCCTATTTCCTGAGGTGTCTCTCTTATGTTTTCTTTAAGAAGTTTTATTGTTTCAGGGTGCATATTTAATTCTTTAATCCATTTTGAGTTGACTTTAGTGTATGGTGAAAGGTATGGGTCTAGTTTTTCTCCTGCATATGGATATCCAGTTCTCCCAGCACCATTTGCTAAAGAGGCAGTCTCTTCCCCAGTGTATAGGCTTGGTGCCTTTGTCAAAGATCAGATGGCTGTAGGTGTGTGGGTTGATTTCTGGATTCTCTATTCCTTTGATCAGTGTGTCTGTTTTTATGCCAGTACCATACTGTTTGGGCTATTATAGCTTTGTAGTATAGTTTAAAGTAGTATTATGCCTCCAGCTTTATTTTTTTTGCTCAGCGTTGCGTTGGCTATGCATGGTCTTTTGTTACTCCATATAAATGTCTGGATAGTTCTTTCCATTTCTGTTTTTTTTTTTTTTTTTTTTTGCTCAGCATTGCTTTGGCTATGCGTGGTCTTTTGTTATTCCATACACGTCTGGATAGTTCTTTCCATTTCTGAGAAGAATGT
>NW_007726380.1:540470-546955 GCF_000696425.1 Galeopterus variegatus | reverse complement strand
TTCGGCTACATTTTCTTTCAGGGCATTGAGTTCCTTGTCAATTTCCTCTTTCAGGTCCTGTATACTTTTCCTCATTTCATCATGATGTCTAGCTGAGTTTTCTTGTATCTCATCAGTTTCCTTAGAATTAGCACTCGAAACTCCTTGTCGGTCATTTCAAGGGCTTCTTGTTCTATAGGATCTAGATCTTGAGATTTATTATCTTTGGATGGTGTGCTTTCTTGATTTTTCATGTTTCTGGTGTCTTTTCTTTGATGTTTATTCATTGTGGCAGGGGGTTTCACAGTCCACAGGTTTGACACTATTGACTGACTAAGAATTTGTTGGGGTTGCCAATCTTGAGAGTTATTATCCTTTGGTGGTGTACTTTCTTGATTTTTCGTATTTCTGGTATCTTTTCTTTGATGTTTATTCATTGTGGCAGGGGGTTTCACAGTCCACAGGTTTGACACTATTGACTGACTAAGATGTTGCTGTGGTTGCCAATTTGATATGGCTACCTCAGTGACTGCTCTGTTGGCCACTAGTGCCTTGCGTGTGTGGTTGCCTCGGGTCTTGGGCCTCTCCGGGGAGCCACCTCTCTGGTCAGCTTGGACTCTGCCGGGCTGCTGGATCACGGGGCAGTACCGCAGGGTGTGTGGTCTCTGCTGAGCTTCCACCTCCCGTGCTGGACTTCTGCCTGTTCTGTGCACTCTGGGCCGGGCTGCTGGGATGCGCCAAGGCACCGCAGAGCGTGTGGTCTCTGCGGAGCTCCCTCTTCCCCTGCTGGATGTCTTCCTGCTCCGTGCACGCTAGGCCGGGCTTGGGATGGAGCTGGGTGGCGGCAGTGAAGCCTACCTGCTGCTGGATCGCACAGTGGTGGCCCCCACAAAGGGTGTGTGGACTCTACGGAGCTTCTATCTCCTCTGCTGGATTTCTCTGTGCTCCATATGCATTGGGCCAGGCTTCTGGATCGCGTGGCAGCAGTGTGGTCCCCGTGGAGTTCCCGCCTCCCCTGCCAGATGTCTCCCTGCTCCGAGCGCACTAGGCCAGGCTGGGAATGGAGCTGGGTGCCTGCGGTGAAGCCTACCTGCTGGATCACGCAGTGGTGGCCCCACAGGGTGTATGGTTTCTGTGGAGCCCGCCTCCCCTGCCAGATGTCTCCCTGCTCCGAGCGCACTAGGCCAGGCTGGGAATGGAGCTGGGTGCCTGCGGTGAAGCCTACCTGCTGGATCACGCAGTGGTGGCCCCACAGGGTGTATGGTTTCTGTGGAGCCCACCTCCCCTGCCCGACATCTCCCCACTCTGTGCTCACTGGGCTGGGCTGGGAATGGAGCCGGGTGGCAGCGGTGAAGCCTATCTGCCGGATCATGCGATGGTGGCCCCGCAGGGTGTGTGGTCTCCATGGAGCTTCTTCCTCCCCCACTGGACGTCTCCCCTTTCCATATGCACTTGATGTTATTTTTTTATAGTTTAAATCGGTTGATTTGTGGGAGAGAGTGATGCTAGGGACCGTCTCTTCCGCCATCTTGACTGGAAGCCTAGAATTATCTTTTTTTAACCTCTCAACTTAGTCATTATTATTATTGTTTTATTTGGTGGATGTTTACATTTGCTATTGTATCAATTGCTTTAGTCACCATTCATTTTGTGTCTTGATCCTTCAAAGTTCAGTTTTCTTCCTAAAGTACATCTGTTAGAAGTTTCTTCATTGAGGGAGTATTGGTGGAAAACCTTATTGGTTATCTGTCTGAGAATGGGTTATTTTCACCCTCATTTAAGAAATCTTTTTATTATGGCAAATTTCAAACATAAACAAACAGAATAGAAAAACTCCAATGTACCAACATATATTAACTCAGGGCCAATCTTGTTTCCTCTATTCCTCTACCTACTTTCCCCCACCCCCAAATTTAAAAGGTAAGGACTGTCTTTTTAAAGCCAAGGACACTACAATTATCAATTGTAGTTGAAATTAATAATTTAGAGATTAATAATTCCTAATATCAAATATACAGTCAGTATTCATATTCCCCTGAAATATGAATTATTTTGTTTAGTGAGGATTCAGACAAGGCCCACGCATTGCATTTGGTTGAGCTGTTACATCTCCCTTAGTCTGTAGGTTCCTTGCCTTCATTTTTTTTCTTCCTTGCAATGATTTGTGGAGGAAATTGGATTATTTGAAAAACAGAGTTGTCCACAGCCTCTAGCATGTTCTTCTGTCTCCTTTATTTCCTGGAAACTGATATTTACATGTAGAGGCTTATTCAGATTTGGGTTTGATTTCATGGGCAAGAATGCTTCATCTATAGTACTGTGTCCTTCCACCAGGAGGCATGTTACAGCTCACTATCTCTCTTTGTGATATTAAGATGTATTAGTGGATTTCAGTGTTGTCAGTCTTTTCTGTACATTATATATAATTTTCCATCAGCTTTTCACTAGGCTGTAAGTCATTATCATTGCTTAGGTCTGTCATTTCACTGGGGGTTATGAAATGGTCATTTTCTAGCTCTGTCATTCCTTTATGTATTAGCTGGAATGCTTTCTCTATAAAGAGAAACTTCCTCTCATCGAGTATTTGGTTACCCTGAAGTACAGTTTATATAGGAAAGGCTTGATTCTTCCCTCTTCCCCTTTATTTTTAACTAGTTTTTAAAACAATGTGTTGGTTCTCTAGTATCCTCCAAAGATGACCAGTGAGGTCTTTTAGAAAATGTATCATTATGAGCTCATGGATTTTAAAATGTTTTGAATGAGCTGGCCAGTTAGCTCAGTTGGTTAGAGCATGGTGTTAATAACACCAAGGTCCTGGGTTTGATCCCTGTACCAGCCAGCTGCCAAAAAAAAAGAGATAAAATATTTTGTGTGTTTCCGTCATGCATTGCAGGTGCTATATTTTTGATGCTCATATTGTCCCATCTTTGCCTAGACAGCACCTCTCAGGTTGGCTCCTGATCACTTTTAATACTCTCTTTTTGACAACTTCCTTGCTTTCTAGTATGAGCAAATGTCCCACGCTAACCTTGCCTGAGCTGTGACACAGGAGGAAGAGACCCAGCCTGGTAGGTCTTTAAAACTGAGTTCCTTGAGGGCAAAACATAGCTCTCCTCTCTTTGGAGTTTCTTCCATGGAACCTTGCTGGCTCAGGGCTAGGCACAGGGTAGGCGCCTAAATAGATATCTATGGCTCGTCAGGCAGGCAGGCACAGAGAAGATCTGGAAGCTTGACAACATATTTGTCTAAATGCTGGGGCCCTCTTCTCTGCAAGGACTGGCAGGAGCAAAGCTTGACACCTCAACCCCTAACCCCCTCATTTCCCCTATTCTTTGTCTCCTTGACACCTTCCTAGGTCAGAACCATCCAGTCCTGGACATGGGACCACATCGGCGACTGCAGTGGACGTGGCTGGGCCGGGCTGAGCTGCAGTTTGGGGATGAAACCCTGTACGTGTCCACTGTACAGATGTGGCTGCTGTTGAATTTCAATCAGACGGAGGTGCCTCAGCTCCTTAGCTTCTCTCTGTCTTCTTTTCCACCTTTCTGTTACTGTTCTCCTCAGCTCTGTCCTCTCCTTCCTCCTCTCACTTTCCTTTCTCTTGACTCCTGACTGGCCCTGTTTCTCCTCACCAGGAGGTGGCGGTAGAGACCTTGCTGAAGAATTCTGACCTCTCCCCAGAATTACTGCTCCAGGCACTTCTGCCCCTGACCGCTGAGAATGGCCCTTTGACCCTGCATGAGGGTCAGGATTTTCCACATGGGGGTAGGTCAATGGCGGCTGGCCTGAGCCTTTGCTGCAGTGTGGGGGGTACTACAGTAGGGAAAGAGAACTCATCTGTCCCTCCCCCTCCTCTGGTACCTGACTGGGAGTGGGTTCCAGGTGTGCTGCGGCTCCGTGAGTCTGGGCCCCAGCCCAGTGGGGAGGCCCTGTGGCTGATACCTCCCCAGACGTACTTGAACGTAGAGAAGGATGAGGGCCGAACCCTGGAGCAGAAGAGGAACCTCTTGAGCTGTCTTCTTGTCCGAATTCTCAAAGCCCATGCGGAAAAGGGCCTCCACATTGATCAGCTGGTTTGTCTGGTAGGCAAAGAGGGGACCATGAAGCTGGGGGAGAGGGGGAAGTTGTCATGCTTGACATTGGGTGTTGGAGCTGACGTCATCACAAAGGAAGGTAAACTCTCAATATGAGACTTCTGTAGGTGACATTTCCATCTGGGTTTTCTTTTTTCTTTTCTTTTTTGGCTGCTGGTCAGTACACGGATTGAACCCTGGGCCTTGGTGTTATCATCATCTAACCAACTGGGCTAACTGGCCAGCCCCTTCCATGTGGGTTTTCTACTCCTGATGGGGCAGTTAGACAGAAGGTAGAGATAAGACATCAGTGTTTACCATGTGCTAGGCTCTATTCTGAGTTTGCATGATTGAGTTTAATCCACACAACAATCCTATGAGATAAGTATTATTATTTTATCCTATTTGACAGATAAGAAAAGTGAGGCATGAGAAAGCTCATAACCAATCCAGTCACACAGCTAGTAAGTGGCAGAGCTGGGCACTGAACCCAGGTAGACTGGCTCCCATAGGTAAAAGTAGCCTGCTTCTTTCTTTCCTCCCTCCCAGGTGCTGGAGGCCTGGCAGAAGGGTCCAAATCCCCCTGGACGCCTGGGCTGTGCTGTTGCTGGGGGCGTGGCCTGTACCAGTACAGATGTCCTCTCTTGTATCCTGCATCTCCTGGGCCAGGGCTATGTGGAACGGAGCGATGATCGACCCCAGATCCTGATATATGCCACCCCACAGCCCATGGGGCCCTGCCGGGGTCAGGCAGACGTCCCATTCTGTGGCAACCAGAGCAGTGAGACCTCCAAGCCTAGGTGGTGGTCACCCCCACTTCTGTCCCCTGGCAGGGAGATGGGACGGGTTGTAATTCCAAAGTCAGACTCCCTTGTGCAGGAATGCTTCCTTTCTTTCTTTGGTCACATTTTCCCTGTCCCTGTTATTCCCCCCCCCCCTTTGCTAGTCCTCATTTTCCCTCCCTGCACCACTGTCCCCTTCCTTGCCAATCAGGGGGGGTTTCTCTCCCCATCCTCCTATAGTCAGCCCTTAGGCAGGGGACCCAGACACTCAAGCTCCTTGGTAGATGTTTTTTATTCTAGGAAAATAATGAAATGTCCTGCAAATATGTATTAAGTGCTAACTATATTCTCTGCTCAGTGAAACATACAAACTTTCAAGAAGTTTGTTCTACAGAGGAATTTGTCATAATATTTCCCTAATTAGCCAGCACCCCTAAAGCTTTTAACATCGGATCCAGTTCACCAGAAGCTTTTATGGCACTACTTTTCATGCTTGCTATTTGCATTGTATGTAAAAACAGTTCTCTAGAGTGATCTTTCTTAAATCTCAGCACACATGCATACACATCACCACAGGATTGTGTTAAAATGCAGATCCTGATTCAGTAGAGCTCTCTGTGATACCTGTGCTGCTGGGCCACAGTCCATACTTTAAGTAGGAAGCCTGTAGACTACTGTTTTTTACCAGAGGTGCTGCTAGCATTTTGGGTGAGTCTGACAGTCTCATCCACTATAGGTCACTGACTCCTGCCTGCTAGATAGCTGTAGTGCCTCCAGTCATTGCCACAGCTAGCATCAGCCCCACATTTACAAATGCTTCTTTGGTGGACCCTGCTCTGGCCATTGGTTCGGGTGGTATCCTCAGGCTGGTGAGGTCAGCAAGCCAGGGTGTGCAGTGGGAGCTGGGACCCAGGTGGGGTTCAGTTAGTAGGCTGGATAAGCAGGATGGGGATGCTGACTGCTGGCTCTTTTCCCCGCCAAGCCCAGAAGCTGTGGCTGTCCTGGCATCTCTACAGCTGCCTGCAGGCCGCACCATGAGCCCCGAGGAGGTAGAAGGGTTGATGGAGCAGACGGTGCAGCAGGTGCAGGAGACACTGAACTTGGAGCCAGATGTAGCTCAGCACCTTTTGGCGCATTCCCACTGGGGTGCTGAACAAATGTTGCAAAGCTACAGTGATAACCCTGAGCCACTGCTGCTGGCGGCTGGCCTGTGTCTACCCCAGACCCAGGCTGCCCCCGCACGACCTGATCACTGCCCTGTCTGTGTCAGCCCCCTGGAGACCGATGATGACTTGCCTTCTCTCTGCTGCATGCACTACTGCTGTAAGGTGAGGCCCCACTGTGTCTCCTGCCCCTGGCTTTCCACCATTGGGTTCTAGCCCAGCAGTGCCATTTGCTAACCTGGGTAATGTTTGCTATGCCTTAGTCCTTAAACCAGTTTTGTCATCTGTCAGTGGTGCCACCTGCCTTGATACTCTGAAGGGTGATTTTTAGGATCCAGTGATCTGTGTCAGTGGTTCTCAAACTCTGCTGTATATTATGATCACTGGGAGCTTTAAAAAGTCCTGATGCTCAGGACCAATTAAATCAGAATCTCGAGGTGAAATCCAGGCATCCGGAATTTTTTTTTTTTTTTTTTTTTTTTTAAAAG
>NW_007726380.1:529856-540147 GCF_000696425.1 Galeopterus variegatus | reverse complement strand
AGTGAGCCACTGGGCCGGCCCTAGGCATCCGGAATTTTAAAAGCTCTTCAGGTGATTCAATTATCAGCCAAGTTTGAGAACTGATACAAGTATACATATATATGTATATACATATAAAATATACATCAAAGCACTCATAAATAAGTGTTATTAAATTGGCGACGACTATGACTTATATTTCCTTATCACCTTTCAAGTCCCCTCATCTCAGAATACCGTCTTTTCTTTTATCATATACTCTCATTTAATACAAAAATAAAAAAGAAATGGTATAGGCCAGAAAATAGCCCCAAAGTAGAAACGAATTATAGGATGGATGCAGCGAAGGTTGTGGATGGGGAGTGAATTGTCTTCAAAGGCAGGGAGAGAGGGGCATTGAAGTATAGAACAGGAGGGGGAGTCTGATATTCCCTGCCTTGTAGCTCTTTAGAACTGGTGCCACACCCAAACACATCAGTTAACAGGAGGATGCTCCTTGTTGCCACGAATTCTAGTTGCTTCTCCTTTCCTAGCAGTGTCTTCCATTGGTGGGTGGTCTGGGCTGTGTGCATTTGCACGTGTGTGGGGTGTGTGTGTGTACTCTCCCTTTTCCTTTTGCTCTGCTTCTAGTTACTCTTCTCACATAGTTGCTTAAGCTCCCTTTTCCCAGGTTCTTAATTATTTCCTCTATACTTTCATTTTTCATTCAACTAATATTTGTCATGGACCTATTATGTGCATAGCACTGGGTGCTGTATGAGGGATTGAAAAAAAATCCAATCAAGAAATCATCCAATGCTTGCTTCGGCAGCACATATACTAAAGTTGGAACAATATACAGATTAGCATGGCCCCTCCGTAAGGATGACACGCAAATTCGTGAAGTATTCCATATTTTTACACGAAGTTTACTTTGGTGCAGTTTACACTTTGATGCAAACACTTTTCTCCTGTAGGTACTATCTTCTGTTTGAAACAAATGAAAGTCTTAGTAGTTTTGACCTGACACCAAGGTCAAGTGTTGGGATCCTCCTACCAGCCAGCTGCCCCCCCAAAAAGAAAATGATCTGAGAGCTAATCCTAACAGCAGCAAATTATGGGGGCTCACTCTAAGCCAAGCATTGTGCTCTTTACATGCCTTATTTTTCTTAATTCTCATAACAGTTCTATAAGGTAGGTATTTTTATTATCCCCATTTGACAGATGACAGATGGAAACACTCGGAGGTGAAGTAATTTGGTCAAGGTCAGGATTTGAATTTTGGTAGTCTCATCCCAGGGTCCTCCTTCCACACTTTTATGATGAGTACAGGGAAGAAAATACAACTGTCATAGCAAGTGACTGAGGATAGGAGTTGGGGTAAGGGCTTGTACTTTAGTCTGGGAAAGTCAGGGGAGGCCTGTCTGAGGTGACTGTCTGTTGGGGGGTTGCAGGCAGGGAACTGCAAGCACAGAGCTGAGTTTGGTGGCTAACACACAGTGCACAGTAGGAGAGGAGATTTGGGAAGTGGATAGGCTGGATTGGGATTGGCAGGCAGTGGATTTTATTTTATGGGAAGCCATGGTGGGTTTTAAGCAGAGGAGTGATATGATCTGATTTACGTTTTTTAAAAGATTATTTTGGCCATTGTGTGGAGAAAAGACTTGGATGGAATAAGAGTGGAAGCAGGGACACCCATTCAGAGACCACTGCACAAAGAGGCAAGACATGATGCTAGTTTGGACTAGGGGCAGTGGGGACAAGAAAAGTGGATGGATTGGGATACATTTGGAGGCCGAGCTGATAGGACTTGGTGGATTCGATGTGGGGGCTTCAGAGAGGAGAATCAAGAACAATTCCTGTAAGTTTTTGACCTGAGCATCTGGGTGGATGAAATGCATCATCTTTTGCTGAGTTGGGGGAAATGTTGAGGTTGGGAGGTGGAGAGCAGATTTTTTGAGGGGAATTTCAGTCTGTTGTGGAGTTTGAGCTGCTTGTTAGACACCTGTTGGGACTGGCAGGTGAACAGTGTATGTTTGATTTTGGAATGAAGTGGAGAGTCCTGGCTGGTGTCACCCTGGGAGAAGCAGGCCCAGGGCACCCCTCCCTGTTTAGATGGAGAGACAGGTGCCAGAAATTGTGACTGAGAAAAACAGGCTAAGACAAGAAGGAGCCTGTGAATAAGTCACAGCTGAGTGGCACAAATGACACTGCAAGAGAAGTCAGAGGAGGGCAGTCCTGGGGTCTGGAGCAGTTGGAGGCCCCTGGTGTGAACCTGGATGGCAGGCAGGATTGGCAGAAGGGGACGACTGTCCTGCATTCCACTTGGGCTGGACAGTGGCAACAGCGTAAGCCAAGAACAAGAGGGGCTCCTTAAGGGGAGTGGGGGCACCAGACTGAGATGCTGGAATTTCGTCCTACAGGGCTGTGAGGGACTGAGGTACCTGTGTCTGCAAGTATGGGGTCTGAATTTTGAGAAATCCCCCATTTTATCTCAAAATGCAAAGTTTGCATTCAAATTCCCAATTTGTCTGGGTTTGTTTCAGTATGTAAAGGGTTTGGTTTGGTCCTTTCTTTTGAGTAAAAATGGTCTGGTTAGGTGCTTTATATTTGTCCTGCAGCTTTGATGCCACTGGTACATGTGTCTTCTGGGGGCTCAGCCCCATCATTTTGGAAAGCTCGGCCATTGGCTGTGTGAGGGGCAGGGCCATTGATGGAGCATTTGGGGAGGCTGAGACTTCTGCTCTTGCATGTACCCAATGGATAGTGTAAGAGACATGGTGGAGGAATAACATTTATCAGGACAGGCTCTTGCAGTGGTTTGGGGGTGAGGAGACAATGACCTGATTTAGGATGGGGCAGAGGTGGGAGAGGGGAGGAATTTGAGAAACATGAAGGTTCTGATAGTCATCACTGCGGGGGACGGTGGTGTGTTGGTCAGGACTTGTGGGACACAGTGGGCAATGCTGTGGTGAAGAGGCTGAGCCTGTTGGAGGCATGAGTCTGAGAGATGGGAGCATCAGAACAGATGTTGGAAGTGAGCCACTAGAGCCAGGAGAGGCCATAGCTGCACTTGCAGTGTCGGGAGGCCAGCCACCAGTGTGGAAAAAGTGATGCATTTCCCCAGGCCTCCTTTTTCCTCTGAACTTTCTGCTCGTTCCCTGTCTTTCTTAGAACTTAAGTCCTCCTTTTTCTTTTTTTCCCCCCTGTGGCAGTGACAGGGATCGAACCCTGGACCTTGGTGTTATCAACACCACGCTCTAACCAACCGAGCTAACTGGCCAGCCCCCTCCTCCTCCTTTTTCTTGGTTCTCTTTATCCATTCTCTACCTATCCGCCCCAACAGTGATTATGATTAGGTTAAAACTGTAGCCCACACATCCTCAAAGCCAGCTGTAATTTGGACCAATCCCAGGGAAACCCTTGGAAGCCGAAAAGATTAGGGTGGGTTTTGAGGTTGACCAAGAAGCAGGCTTGTCTCTGGCCTTCCCCACCACTGGGGAGGGAATGAGCGGGGACAGGGGATGCTGGTTAGTTCCCAGGACACCTTCCTCGGTGCCACCTCCACACTGTCTCTGAGCAGCCCTCCTTTTGTCTCTCCTAGTCTTGCTGGAACGAGTACCTGACAACACGGATCGAACAGAACCTCGTGCTGAACTGCACCTGCCCCATTGCTGACTGCCCTGCCCAGCCCACCGGAGCCTTCATTCGTGCCATTGTCTCCTCACCAGAAGTCATCTCCAAGGTATCCCTCCTGCCTGAGAGAGGCCCCAGTGCAGAGCCAAAGGGGCCCCCCCCCCAGGGAATGGGCTGACCGGCGGGGAGCTGGGGGCCTGGAGGTGTGGCAGCCTGGAGAGCCATGCCCTCACCTTGTGGTGCCCCTGACCCCACAGTATGAGAAGGCACTCCTGCGTGGCTACGTGGAGAGCTGCTCCAACCTGACCTGGTGCACCAACCCCCAGGGCTGCGACCGCATCCTGTGCCGCCAAGGCCTGGGCTGCGGGACCACCTGCTCCAAGTGTGGCTGGGCCTCCTGCTTCAACTGTAGCTTCCCTGAGGTGGGAGCCCCATCCCGGCCCTGACCCTAAG
Source organism: Galeopterus variegatus (assembly GCF_000696425.1). NCBI lineage: Eukaryota > Metazoa > Chordata > Mammalia > Dermoptera > Cynocephalidae > Galeopterus > Galeopterus variegatus. Next base: position 536,100 of record NW_007726380.1, on the reverse strand, counting down.
CAAGGATTTACACTCCCTGCTCAGCACCCTTTCCCTGCCATATACACCCAGACTGTGACTTGTCCTTCCTCATCCTCTGCCACCCAGGTGAGCTCTGTTCCTCCTCCCAGTCCCCCAAATGTGACCTGTCCCTCCTCCCTCTTTCCCACACACACCAGCAGTGCCACCCCGAGTCAAGGCTCAGCTGTGTCCTCACCACCCCTTCTTTCTCTAGGCACACTACCCTGCCAGCTGCGGTCACATGTCTCAGTGGGTCGATGATGGTGGCTACTATGACGGCATGAGTGTGGAGGCCCAGAGCAAGCACCTGGCCAAGCTCATCTCCAAACGCTGCCCCAGCTGTCAGGCCCCCATAGAAAAGAATGAGGGGTGCCTGCAGTAAGAAAGGGTGCCGTGGGCAAGGGAGAGGTGGGGGCCTGGCAGGAAGCTAGGGCAGTGGGTCTTACGGTGAAGCTCAGCCAACCAGGGCAGGTGCTCAGCAGCCCCAACTTGGCCCCTCTAGGGTGGCTTTCTGGGTCTTCACAGTCCTCCCTTGCTTTTAAGTCTACACTGTATGGGGGATTCAAAAGCAAGGTGCAATCAGTAGGGCTTGGTAAGATTAAGCAGACACTATGGCAGGCGGGAGGCAGAGGCAGCTGTCATGGGTGGTATGTCCAGGCCCTCAGCACTCCCAGAGGCAGGGCCCTCTGACCAGCTAGCTTCCTCCATAGCATGACCTGTGCCAAGTGCAATCATGGATTCTGCTGGCGCTGCCTCAAGCCCTGGAAGCCAAATCACAAAGACTATTACAACTGCTCTGTCATGGTAAGAGGCTGGGCACAGGGGGGAGGGCAGAGACCCAAGAGCAGTCAGGATGGGCTGCTGCCGCTGGGCCTGAGCAGAAAGGACTTGGTCCAGAGCAGCGTAATAGCTGTTGGGATAAAGATTCAGTTGGGGGGACAGAAGCCACCTGGGCCTGCAGGTGCTGGGAATTCTGTACTGGGAGGCCTGTGCACAGGGGTCCTCAGCTCCAGAATGGCACTTCTTACAGCAAGGTGGCTATGGAGGGCTGGGCATCCTCAGGAGGCCCCAAGGCTCAGCAGAGAAGAGCAAGGACTAGAGTCAGAGCCTGGTTCTGATGGCTTAATGTGTGGCATTGGGCAAGTCAGTGTACTTCTCCAAACCTCAACAGCCTCATATGTAAAAGGAGATAATATGACCTTCCCCACACAGTTCCGAAGATTAAATGAACAATGTGGGTAAAGCTTAAGGAGGCCTCCACAAATGGTGGATATTCTAATTATTAACTCCATCCTATCCAAACAAAGCACCCAGTGACCCTCTCAATGTATCCTTACCAGGTAAGCAAGGCAGCTCGCCAGGAGAAGCGGTTTCAGGACTACAATGAGCGGTGCACTTTCCATCACCAGGCCCGGGTGAGCAGGGAGAGGCTGGAGCAGATACCTGGGGAGGGCCTGCAGGTGGGGAGGGGCTGCATGTGCTGCTGCTGATATATCTTCCTCTGCGCAGGAGTTTGCTGTGAACTTGCGGAACCGGGTTTCTGCCATCCATGAGGTGCCCCCGCCCAAATCCTTCACATTCCTCAATGATGCCTGCCAGGGACTGGAGCAGGCGCGGAAGGTTGTAGTGGGTGGGGGGAGAGGGTGGGGAGGGGTGTGCAAGGGGGTCTGATGGGCTTGGCTGCTTTCCTCTCACTCACCTGGATGGAGGGAATGAGGAAAGGGCAGGTGGACAGTGGAGAAGCCTGGCCTTGGGCAGGGAGAGCTGATGGGTGCTCCTCTAGGTGCTGGCCTATGCCTGCGTGTACAGCTTCTACAGCCAGGACACGGAGCACATGGACGTGGTGGAGCAGCAAACCGAGAACCTGGAGCTGCACACCAATGCCTTGCAGATCCTGCTTGGTGAGCCGGGCCCCACCCCTGCCTGCTTAGCCTCTTCTCTGCCCACCTCTTCCCTCCGTGCATTGAGCATCTCCATCTCCCTTTTACACTCCCCTCGCTCCTCAGACAAAGAGGTATAACAGCGCCCCCACCTTCCCTCTGTCCTCTTCCTCTTCATGCTTTATAGCCTTCTCACCATCTGGCTTTTAAAGTTCAGTTTTAAAGTCCATGCTGTGCCCTAGGGCACAGACATTCACCTGCCGTTTTCTTTGATTGTGGTCTGTACAGTCACTAGCGTGTGAGCGTCAAGAGAATGAGTGTTTAGAGCCATGCCCGGCACTTGGTAGAAGTTCCATAGCTGTTTGTTGAAGGAAGGAATGGATGGAATGAGAGTAGGGAGGGAGCCCCTTGCCTGCCACCTCTGCAGAGGAGACCCTGCTGCGGTGCAGAGACCTGGCCTCCTCCCTGCGCCTCCTGCGGGCCGACTGCCTCAGCACGGGCATGGAGCTGCTCCGACGGATTCAGGAGAGGCTGCTGGCCATCCTGCAGCACTCTGCCCAGGTACCTCCCCGCCCCCAGCCTGGCCTCTTCTGTCCTCACTTGGCAGGGCCTTGGGTCCTTCTATGCCCAGCACAGACCCTGCCCTGGGCACAGCATCCCAGCTCCTGGGCCAGCCTGGACCCTGTCACCTCCCAGGGTTTCCTACAAAATAAAGGGGTTGGTTATCTCACATCAAGGATGTTTGGCCAGCTGCCCATAAGAGTCACTTGGAGAACTTTCAGACTGTATTTCCCAGATATGGATTCAAAATCCCAAGAGTGGGGGCCAGGGGATTGGGATCACTGGAGTAAGGGATTTCCAGGGTTCTTTCCAGCTCTAGTTAACTGATATTGAATCTAAACTATGAGTCCTGCCCTCAAGTTGATTACTGATAGGTAAGCAATGTGGGTAGAAGAGACATCAACCCACACTACTGTAAGCTACTTAAGCACAGGGTGGTGTGTGCCTCACCATTGTATCCTGTAACCCTGCAGACCATCTGTGAGTTAATTTACATGATGTTGGTGGTTTGTGAAGTGCTGGGGTGAGAGCAGGCGGGAGCACTCCAAGCAGGAGCCTGGGTCTCAAAATATTGGTTGAAGGAATGCTGGGCCGATGCCCTCTTCTCCTACTCCCCAAATCCTACTGTCTCTTTGCCAGGATTTCCGGGTTGGTCTCCAGAGTCCATCAATAGAGGCCCGAGAGGCAAAAGAATCCAATGTGCCTGGCAGTCAGTGAGTAGGGTGGGCAGAGCCACAGAGGGGGCAGTGGGAGACACCAGGCTTCCTCTGGGGCTGAGTGTGGGGCTCTCCCTAGGCCCCAGGGCTCTTCAGGGCCAGAGGAAGAAGACGAGGAGGATGAGGATGACGTGCCAGAGTGGCAGCAGGACGAATTTGATGAGGAGCTGGACAATGACAGCTTCTCCTATGAGGAGGAGTCTGAGAACCTGGACCAAGAGACTTGAGGAGTCTGAGAACCTGGACCAAGAGACTTTCTTCTTTGGTGATGAGGAGGATGACGATGTGGCCTATGATTGAGGGTGCAGAAGGCAGGATGAGGGGCCCAGGGGCTGGGGAGTTCACCCCTTCCCGCTGTCATGCTGGAGGGATTCCCAGTGTCTATAGCACCTTCTGTATACTGAATAAACTTTTTTTTCCTCCCCCTACATAATTCACTTGAAGCAGGCTGGAAAGCTTTACCAAGGGCCATCTAGCTTCCACTCCCCCAGTCCCACACATATCCCACTGCCCCCTCATTCTTTACTGTATTCTTTAGCTCTCCAGACTCTTCTGTCCTCAGGGAAGGCCCAAAGCAGACCCAATTGACCTACGCTCATAAAGGGAAGTGAAAGTCTGCGTGGCACAGGGCCAGGTGCAGACCCAGCCCAGCTTCAGAGGAGGCGGAAGAGGAATGGCAGCCCCCACGACCTGCCTTCCGCCAAACTCTAAATGTTCCTGGGGGTGCTGGAGGACATTAGGAGGTGTCCTCCTCTTGAGGGCCTTCAGATTTTTAAAGGGTCTCTCTACTCTTAAAGTGAAGTGAGGTGGGAAAGGGATGCTACTGAGGACCTGCCCCCCGCCGCCACACACAGACATAAAAATTAGAATTTTCAACATACCTTTTAATTTGCTACTGGGACTAAGAGACAGGAATGGTATTGCAGCAGTGTCTGGGATCAGAACTTATAAGTGGGATTAAGTCAAGTGGTTGGGTCTGCCACCTGCTGGGGAGGCTGAACCTCAAAGTATTGATCTAGCAGGGCCTCCACCTCTCCTTCTTCATAGTCCCACACCTGGAATCTCGAGCCATCTGCCAGTCCCCGGATCATGGCTGAAAGCACTGGCAAGGGCAGGGAAAGGTGAAGCTGCCTCCCTTTTACACTCTCCCTACTCCATGCCCCTCCCTGTCCCCTGTTGGGGGTAGGCTCTGTGCTCAGAGTCCACCAACAAGCTGAGGACTGGGTCCACAGAAAGCCAGGGAGGGAGAGGTGGTCATTTAGGGCTTGGGGTGCTTACCTCGACCAGACTGTGGGCGGAACAGGCACAGGATTCTCTTATTGAGGGCCACGGCCCGGCCTAGCTCATAGCCTACACCCAAGGATGGCTGTGTCACTTCTGCCACAACCACTGGGAAGAAAGATGACACCAAGGCTCAATATCTGGGGCACTTGGGCTTATAAGGAAGAAATGACAGAGTGTGGCTGTGGTGAGGAGGGAAATCTAGGGAGTCTCTTGTAGGTGTGTAGCCCAGGGATGTCCAGGAGATCTAACATCCAGAGGAGTTTGCAGGTAGGAGGGAGGACCACTCACCATCTGCCTGCTGCAGCCAGGCCAGGTCCCGCTCATGGATAAGCCTATCACCCCCAGCAGCCTCTTCACCTGTGGTTGAGGGAAAGCTGGTCAAGGACACACCCTGCCCTGGTTCTCAGTACTCACTAACTCTCCTATACCCTTGCCACTCTCCATATCCACCCTGCTCAGGGAGGGGGAAGATTTGTACTAGCTGACCTCCCGTGGCTTGCCAACACTAACATTCCATCACAAGGAGTGAGGGAATGGAACAACCACAAGAAAAATTCAACCCAGTGTTACGTGGGATGTATGTTTAGGGCCAGATTAGAATACGGGAAAGACTAACACTGGATCAGAGTGATTAGGGAAAGGTGCATGGGCACTTGGTCAAAGGTAAGAGAAGCCAGGTGGGGTCAGAGGTTAAGGACTGTACGTTCCAGCTTTATTAAATGGTATCCTCTAGGACAGTGATGTTAACAGCCACCCATATCAGAGCAGAACCACTGCAGAGCTTGTTAAAAATACAGATTCCAAGGCTTTATCCCGACTACTATCAGAATCTGCCTTTTAAGCAAGCTCCCTCAGATGGCACTTTAGCACACTAAAATTCAAGAACTACCAGGCAGAGGGGGATATACCATGAAGCTAATGAATCTTACGATGCAGGGTCCCTCACCTGTACAGTCCCTTTCCAACCCCGTAGCAATGTTTTGTGATTTTTTGTCTTTTTAAGTCAGTCTCCCAGAATTGCCTTAGGTCCCACAAATCTGCTCTTGGGTAAGGCAAGGGGAACCACTTAAGGTTTTCTAAGCAGAAGTACGAGTTCTAGGCACAGTATTCAAACTATTAGGGTTGAGACATTGCAGACCAGCGCATCAAAGCTGTGCTTTATAAAGGCCCAGCAGCCAGGAGCAGGACACATTAGTAACAGCCTGAACAGAGAACGTGAGACAGGGTGGTCGCGAGAACGGGTCTGTCTGGTCTGTGGTCTAAGAGAGAGCCGATAATACCCTGACAGAAAAAGGGCAGGCAGGAGGATTAGCTTCGTTGTTGGTGGGGAGTAGATGCTAGCGGGTGAGTTGGGAACTGAGCGGGGCTCCTGCCTACAAACGCCCTGGATGGGGCGGCCTGAGGAGAGTTCTCCAGGAGGGAACCGAGGGGCAAGACAACTGACTGCCGAGACCCGCCTCACGTCCGCAAGCGTATTGGGACACGCGCTCTGAGCCCCAGTCCGCTTCCTTCTCGGGCGGGGGCGCTGGAGGGAGCTCCCTAGCTGGAGGGCGGCCACCCATCCCTTCGGCCGCTCCTCTCCCCGCAGCCCACGCCCCGCGGCCTCACCGCGCGCGTCCAGCTCGGCAGCCGCCACGTGCTCGGTGAGCACCGTTCCGAAGCGCCGCAGCCGCGCCACGATCCGTCCGTACAGCACCAAGTCCTCGCGTCCGCCGCGGATGCTCCCGCAGAAGTACAGGGCCCGCTGGCCCGCCTCGCCCGGCCGCACGGGCTCCCCGTGCTCCCGCGCCCCATTCGCCGCCA
>NW_007726380.1:518426-529344 GCF_000696425.1 Galeopterus variegatus | reverse complement strand
CCCCCGGCCACGTGACCCGGCCCGGCGCAGCCCGGCTCCGGGGTGTCCACACCTGTGGAATCGGGACGGAGAGTCCGGAGGGTCCAGCCGGGACCCTCGTGGGGAGCCACCCTGCCAGACTTGTCGTTCGGACGCCTGATATGCATGCTCACTTAAACCCGTCCAGGAGGAACGCGTGGTGGTCCCCGCCTCCCGCGCTGCGCCCCTTCTCCCGCCAAGTCTTTCCTGGTCGGGTAAAGGCAGCTCCATCTTCCCAGCTGCGCAGGCCCGAAACGTTCGAGTAATGCGCGGCCCTTCCCTTTCTCTCAAACCCAATCCATCGGCAGCTCCTGTCGATTCTCCCTTCTAAATATTTACATAATCTGACGCCCTTCACCTCCACTGTCACCACCCTCGTCCACTCTCTCTCGACAACACAGCAGCTCTCCCCGCTTCCCAGTCTGCCCTCCACTCAGCAGCCAGAGTGACCCTGTGAAAACATTAGTTACATCGCGACTCTCCTCTGCTCAAACCCCCCCAGTAGCTCCCGTCTCACTTGGGGTAAAAAACCGAAAATCCCACAGTGATCCACGGGGCCCTACACCGTCTGGTCACCTTCTTTCCTCCCTGTAAAGCTAGGACTAGGGCTCACAGACCCTATGAGCCCGTTGTCCAGACTGGGTCACAAACCCTCCACACGCAGGTCTACGAGCTAGGTAATAGGAAAAGGTCCTGGGAGCCATGGGTAAAAAATTAATAGGCTTTGTTCAGAGCTAGGAGCAGCCGCGCTAGTAGCTTTCCGGAGCATCCGGAGAAGCACTGTGTAGCAGAGCCATTAGTCCTTTATACTTAAGTCCCTAACCCAAAACACCTGGGTGCCTACGTGCATCTACATCAAACAGTAAACAATGAACACCTGGGCGCACGTGCACATTTACATCAGATGCTCGGCAAGATTCTGAACATCTGAGGGGCCCTGACCATTTTTCTATATTTTCCCAACGCTGCCTAACACCAGCCCTTATGCCTCTCATGTTTCTGCAGCCTCCCTGGCTTCCTGGCTGTTCCTCAAGCCCACCAGCCATGCCCTAGCCTCCGAGCCTTTATGTTGGCTGTTTCCTCTGTCTGGAACCCTGTTCTCCCAGGTAGCTCCTGGCTCGTGACTTGCCTCCTTCAAGTCTTTGTTCACACACAGCTTTCCCTGACCAACCTGTTCAACATGGCAGCCTCCCATCCCCCAGCACTCCTATCACCCTTCCCCACCTTGCCTTTTCTCCTTCTCTTTGTGCTGTACAACTTAATGATTTTGTCATACTGTATGTCTTTCTACATCCAGCAGAATGTAATTCTCTGGGAGAGTAGGAAGTATTATCACTTTTGTTCACTGCTGTATCCCCACTGCTAGAACTGTGCCTGGCACATAGGAAACATTTATCAAATACTTGTTGAATGAATGAGTGGATAAAATGAGAGGATGCATTTTGTAAGAAAATAATCTAAGTGATTCATTTTCAGAAATGACTTATCTGAGGGTGTTTTAACTCATTCAGGCCCAGCCCAAAAGTTGTCTGACTGGTCCAGCCCATTCCCAGAGGGTCTCTGAACAGATAGAGCTCTCTCTGAGATGGTAATTAGTTACTAGCCCCAATTGTTTTCTTCATTCCCTGGTGTTTCTCCTTTCACAGGGCTTAAGTGGGCCTTTTTCATAAGCTTGTCCTGAGCCCCTAGACAAGGGAATTCCTTGCAAGGGGGTAATAATTTTAACAGTCGTTCTGGAAGATTGTGCATCCCAGTAGTACTCTCAGCCAATGAGGAACTGGGGGGAGGGACTTGCGTACTAGGGAATAAATTGCTTGCTACAGCCCTTTTCCATGTGCCTGTCCCATTCACAGAAACCCAGACTTGCCAGGCTGTTATTAAAGTCTTGCTTCACTGTACCTCGTGTCTCTGTGTCCATCCTTTGGCATTGGACGGGTGAGGCCATTTCTCAAAATCTGACAGCACTTCATAATCTTCTCAGCCCTAGAGTAAGTAGGCTCATAGAAGCAGTATCTTCAGGGAGATAGACAAACACACATCGCTCACCAGTAATAATAACGATTTTCCCCTCATTTTATTATGACAATAACATAAATATAAATGACAAAAAAATTCAAATGGAACAAGAGGGTACGCAGTGGAAAGAGAATCCTGAGACCCCGCAGCCCCATTCCCCAGTGGAAAGCACCATCAGTGGCTTCTTCTATATTATTTCTGAAAGATAACTATTTTTTTTTTTTTTTTAAAGATGACCGGTAAGGGGATCTCAACCCTTGGCTTAGTGTTGTCAGCACCACGCTCAGCCAGTGAGCAAACCGGCCATCCCTATATAGGATCCGAACCTGCGGCCTTGGTGTTATCAGCACCGCACTCTACCGAGTGAGCCACGGGCCGGCCCCATCTGAAAGATAACTATTAAAATGCCATAGTAGGTGTTACAGAGCAAACACAATAAGAATTTTTTAAAATGCTGAGATATGGACTAGATGGGGGGGGACGTGAACACACATTTGTGCACTAGCACCCCCCACAGGCATGCTCCCACGTGCACGCATGCACACACACCTTTAGGAAGAGGCCTTATGTGCCAGAGGACTTGACAGGCAACCTCCTCAACACTCCTCCTCACTCGCATCTCCCTCCAGTTCTCCTCATAGGAAAGGAACATGCATGTGAACACACAGACCATCTTTTTTCTGCTTCTGTGTCTTTAAATAAATACATATAGATACATGTAATTATAAATTTGTCCAAACCCATAGAATGTAAAACACCAAGAGTGAATCCTAGTACAAACTATGGACTTTGGGTGATAATGATGTGTCCATGCAGGTTCACCACTGTCGTGGGGGATGTCAATAGTGGGTGAGGTTGTGCATGTGTGGGGAGAGGGGGCATATGGAAACTTTCTGTATCTTCTGCTCAATATTGCTGTGAACCTAAAACTGCTCTAAAATATTAAGTCTATTAAAAATAAAGGGCTATACAAATGTGAATCATTGTTCAACAAAAATTGTTTTTATTATGGAAAATGTCAAACATATGCTAGTACAGAGAATAGCAAAAGACTACATAGTGTATGATTCCATTGAAATGAAATGTCCAGAAAAGGCACATTTGGAGAGACAGAAAGCAGATCAATTGTTGCCTAGGGCTTGGGCTGGGGGTGGGATCAGGAATTGACTGCAGAGGGCTCAAGGAAACTTTTTGAGGGTGATGGACATGTTCTCAAACTGGGTTGTAGTGATGGTTGCACAACTCAATAAATTTACGAAAAGTTATTAAATTGTACACTTAACAATGGTAGATTTAATTGGTATATTACTTGATATACAAAGATCTGCACATATTTAATATATACAATTTATGAGTCTAACACACGCAAACACCAGAGATTCCAGCACCATAGTCAAGGTAATAAACATATCCAGCACCTCGCAAAGTTTCCTTGTATCTCTTTGTTTTTGTTTTCATGGTGAAAACACTTAACATGAGATCTACTCTCTTAAAAAAATTTTGAAGTGCACAGTACCATATAGTTTGTCCGGAGCCATAGAGCCCGGCTGTTGCCTAAGAGCCTGCCTGCCTGTCCGGAGCCAAAGAGCCCGCCCAGCTATTGCCTCGAGGCCTCAGAGCCTTGTTTGCTGTTATCTTCCGTCCCTCCCTATCCTGTGCACTATGGGTGTAGGTAACTTTGCAACTTGCCATAGATAATGGGAATTTTCCATTTACTGGAACAACCCACCCTGTGGTTTTCTCAGTAAACCATCTGCATACTTAATTATCTGCTGATTCCCTCCTGCTGTCTATATAAACTGTGATCTTCTGGCTAATAAATGAGACTTGACCAGAATACTGTCTTGTCTCAATTTCTCGCGTCTCTTGTCCCATCCAATTCCCACTCCCCCCTCCAGGGTCTGCGTTGAATATCCCGCGGGTCGGGACAATAGTTAACTATGCACACAGGCACTATGTTGTCCAGCAGATCTCTAGAATTTATTCATCTAGCATAACTGATATTTTATATCCATTGAACAATTCCCCATTTCCCCCATGCCCTAGCCCCTGGCAACCACTATTGTATTCTCTGCTTGTTATGAGTTTGACTATTATAGATAACTCATAGAAGTGGAATTCATGTAGTATTTGTCCTTCTGTGACTGACTTATTTCATTTAGCATAATGTCCTCCAGGTTCATCCATGTTGTACACTTCCTGATTTCAAAATATATTACAAAGATACAGTAATTAAAAGAGTATGATACTAGCATACAGACATATAGACCAATGTAACAGAACAGAGAGCCCAGAAATAAGCCTACACATACAGATGTTCCTCGACTTGTGCTAGGGCTACATCCTGATAAAGCCATCCTAAAGTTGAAAAATCACAAATCAAACCATTGTAAGTTAGGGATTATCTGTATATGGTCAATCTATCTTTAAGAAGGTTGCCAAGAAAACACAACAGAGAAAGAATAGTCTCTTCAACAAATGGTGGTGGGAAAACTGGATCTCCACATGCACAAAAATAGGAGCCCTACCTTACACCACACACAAAAATCAACTCAAAATGGATTAAAGACTTCAATGCAATACCTGAAACTGTAAAGTTCCTAGAAGAAAACATAGGGGCTGGCTGGTTAGCTCAGTTGGTTAGAGCACGGTGCTGATAACACCAAGGGCCAGGGTTTGGCCAGCCACCAAACAAACAAACAAACAAAAATAGGGGAAAAGCTTTTTGACATTGGTCTTGGCAGTGATTTTTGGATACAAAAGCAAAAGCAAAAATAGACAAGTTGGGTTACATCAAACTGGAAAGCTTCTGCACTGCAAAATAAACAATCAACAGAGTGAAAAGGCAACCTACAGAATGGGAGAAAATATTTGTAAACCATATATCTGTTAAGGGGTCAATTTCCAAAATACATAAGGAGCTCCTAAAATTCAACGACAAAAAAATAAACAACCCACTAATAAATGGGCAGAGTATTTGAACAGATGTTTCTCCAAAGAAGACATACAAATAGCCAACAGTTATATGAAAAGAAGCTCAATATCATTATCAGGGAAACGTGAATCAAAACTACAATGAGATATCAACTCTCACCTGTTAGGATGGATATTATAAAGAAAAAGAAAAAGATAAGTGTTGGAGAGGCTATGGAGAAATTGGAACCTTTGTACACGACTGGTGGAAATATAAAATGGTGCTGTAGCTATGGAAAACAGTATGAAGACTCCTTAAAAAAATTAAAAATAGAACTACCATTTGATCCATTCAATATAAAATGGTGCTGTAGCTATGGAAAACAGTATGAAGGATCCTTAAAAAAATTAAAAATAGAACTACCATTTGATCCAGCAATCCCACTTCTGGGTATACATCCAAAAGAACTGAAATCAGGATCTTGAAGAGATATGTATCTGCACTCTCATGTTTTTTGCAGCATTATTCACAATAGCCAAATTATGGAAACAACTCAAGAGTCCATTGAGAGATGAATGGATAAAGAAAATGTAGTGTATACATACAATGGAATGTTATTTAGCCTTAAGAAAGAAGAAAATCCTGCTATTTGCAACAGTAAATCTGTTTTTAATAAAACAAAAATAAAGTAGAGAAAATAGTATAACAAGATTTAATAATTATCAATTTATAGCCAGTCTTGTTTTATCTATACCCTTACTCAGTTTCCTCACTGTACTTTTTTTCTTTTTTTAAGATGACTGGTAAGGGAATCTTAACCCTTGACTTGGTGTTGTCAGCACCATGCTCTCCTCAGTGAGCCACAGGCTGGCCCTCTCACTGTACTATTTTGATGCAAATCCCAGATTACATTATTTGTAAATATTTTGATGTATCTGTAAAACACAGGAACTATTTTTTAAATGTAACCAAAATATCATTATCACAGCTAAAAAATTTAATAAGATTTCTTAATGTCATTGAATATTTCATCAGTGATCAAATTTCCTATTGTCTTATAAATATTATAAATGTTTGTTTACGATTTATTTGTTTAAAATCAGGATCCGCATAAAGCCCACATACTGTGATTGGTTGACATATCTTTTAAGTTCATTTAATATACATGTTCCCCCCTGCATATCCTCTCTGTCTCTTTCATCCTGCAGTTTCCCACAGTCTGGAATTTGCTGGCTATATCCCTGTGGTATCATTTAACATGTTCCTCTGTCCTCCTTATTTCTTATAATTTGGAGTTGGATATAGGGGCTTAATCAGATTTGGATTAAATTTGGGCAAGACTGTTTCACAGGTGGTAGTATGCACTTCCTTCGTGGGACACACAGTGTCTAGATGTATCTCTTTCTTTTTTTTTTTTAAAAGATGACCGGTAAGGGGATCTTAACCCTTGACTTGGTGTTGTCAGCACCACGCTCACCCAGTGAGCTAACCGGCCATCCCTATATGGGATCCGAACCCATGGCCTTGGTGTTATCAGCACCACACTCTACCGAGTGAGCCACAGGCCGGCCCTAGATGTATCTCTTTCTGATGTTAGCAATCACTGATGCTCAATGCCCAGATCTATTCATCATTCATTTGTTCATTTATTCAAGGGACATACCAATAAGTATATTTCTATTATAAAATAAAACCCAGCTACAGAAAATCACCTAAAACAACAGATTATTATAAGACAAACACTCTTGTAACAACCACCCATGTCAAAAAATAGATCTTCATCTACCTAGAAGTTTCCATGTGCCTCATCCTAATCTCAGCCCCCTTACTCCCTCCAAAAATAAACACTATCCTCACTTTTATAGTAAGGACAAAAAAGAAGGATATTAATAAATTTCTTTATGTTTCTTTATGGTTTTGTCACCCAAATGTGCATCCCTGGACACTATGGTTTAACCTTACTTGATTTTTATACATCATTCAAATCTCTTTTAATCTATAGGTTGGGAGAACTTTTTAAAAGCATTTATTTTGTGTAAGATACTCAATGGGAACTAAAGGAGCTACGAAAAGGAGTAAAGGAGAGAGAGTCTGAGACTGAGACTTTAGACCTCATTTGGCTTTGGGAAGGGCCAGCCTTAGCTCAAGAATCAGACAAATCAGATTAATGCCATATAGGGATGTGTAAAGGGTTGAGTGGTTCAAAGGCAGAAATCAAGCATCTGGGTGATCCCTTCTAGTTTAACCTCACACTCTTGCCATTTAACACCTAGATCAAATGTCTGATTCTGGCCAAGAAGGAGTAGCAGAGACCAGATTTACTCTCCCATGTTTAACAAGTAAAAAACTGAACAGAATATATGAAACAAAGAAGTTCGAACATTGCACATCAGACAGCACAGGACAGTAATCCATTAAAGACTAAAAACAAATGAAGCAAGCATTGTGCTTTCCCCAGCTTGTTGCCTGCAGGGTTTCCAGGATGCAGGGAGAAGGAATCCAGGTTGAGCCTGGCTGTCTCCTTGAGCTGAAGAAACAAAGTTGGGAGACCAGGGATGCCAAGGCAGTTAGTTTGTAGGACAGAGTACAGGACAGGAGAGAGAGCTCTGGCAATGTTCAGAGGGCTCCCCATGAATAGACAGCTGAGGACTGATCAGTACATTAAAACAGTGTGAGGAAGATATCTGAGGTGGGGAAAGACCCACCCAAAAGCAGCAGAGTGAAAAATCTTTGGAGCTCACACAGGGATGAAAATAGTGCTTATTCCCACCAGCCAATGTGGAAAACCTTATAATTCATGGGACATTGGGTAAATTATGCAGAAGGGTTTTTCCTTAGTGGTGGGGAAAAATTAGCTCTAGACTAGAAACTGTTCTGGTCTTACCTCATAAAGCTTAGAAGTAAACCTTGAAAGGTTTTTAATAAATTAACTGCAATGCAGAACAAAGCTCAACAATACTCACTGAAATACAACAATATATAGGACTCAACAATATAAAATTTACAATATTTGGCATACACTAAAAGATTACTAGGTATGGAAAAAAGAGAAAAGTATGACCCATAGTAAGAAGAAAAATCGATTGAAACCGATCCAGAAATCATTCAGATAATAAAATTATCAGACAAGTACATTAACACAGTCATTACAACTATTTTGCATGTTTAAGAAGTTAGAAAAAAAATTGAACATGTTAAGTAGAGATATAGAAGATTTTGAAAAGACCTGGATTGAACTTCTAGAAATGTATACTAAAATGAAAAATACACTGGATTAGATTAATAACAGATTAGATACTGTAAAAGAAAAGATTAATGAGCTTGAATACATACCAATAGAAACTACTTAAAATGAGGGCCAGCCCATGGCTCACTTGGGTGAGTGTTGTGCTGATAATGCCAAGGCCACAGGTTCAGATCCTTATATAGGCATGGCCAGTTAGCTCACTTGGGAGAGCGTGGTTCTGACAACACCAAGTCAAGGGTTAAGATGCCCTTACCAGTCATCTTTTGAGAAAAAAAGAAAGAAAGAAAGAAAGAAAGAAACTCAAAATGAAACACAGTGAGAAGAAGAACTAGAGAAAAAATGAACAAAGCATCAGTGAGCTGTGGGACAACTTCAAGAGGCCAAATATACAGGGTAACCAGAGTCCCTGAAGAAAAGAGGAAGGCAGAAAAAATGTTTGAGAAAATAATAGCCTAATTTTCCAACCTTTATGAAAACTATAAATACACAGATACAAAAATCTTGACAAACCCCAAGCATAAGAAACATGAATAAAACTATAGTACAAAGGCATATCATAATCAAACAGTTTAAAACCAGTAATAAAGAGAAAATCTTAAAAGTAGCCAGAGGAGTAAAAGACATATTACATACAGAAGAACAAAGATAAGGAGAACTGCAGATTTCTCATCAGAAACAATGCAAGCTAGAAGACAATAGAACAACATTTTTAAAAGTTCTAAAAACAATAACAAAAACAAAACTGTCTACCTAAAATTTAACCCAAAACTCAGATCAGACTGTGTGTCATCTCTGCTCAAAATTCTTCAGCAGTTTCTTATCTAAAGGTCGGTTCCCCTAGGGTACCGCCTCTGACACAGAGATGATCATGCAGTAGGTTTATTGGAAAGTGCTCTGGTCATCAACATCTGTGGAAAAGTACAGAAGGCAGGATTGGGTGGAAGGGGAAGTTGAGCTGCTGATATATTTTCTATAGAAGCCTCGGCTGACCCTATCAATTTAAAAAATGGGATGTCCTTTCAGAGCTGTCCTGAGTTAGAGTGAAGGGGCCAGGCTTTTATATTCATAGATTGATCTTCAATTGAAAGTGGGATGTCCCAGGAAGGGGGCATGATCTTGGGTGAGGCAGCTCCATTGTACAAGGGTAATTCCCAGAGAGGGAGTCAGCTGAAAGCAGTCAGCCTTTAATACCTCAGGCAGCTGGGGGAATGAGTACCTAGATTCTGAGGGGGCATATGGATGGCTCACCACAGTATCCACTACACTTTCAAAAACCAAATGGATAAAATCTAATCTTCTTAGCATGGCACACAACGGTCTTCATCAGCCCCAGCCTCATCTCATGTTGTCTTCTCATCCTGGAGGTCTCTCCTGCCTTCTGCTCTGGCCCCACTTTTTCTGTTGGCAAACTTATACTAGTCCTTTAAATTCCAGTTGAATGCACCTCCTGTGAGAAGCCTCCCTTGATTACTCTTGCAGACTCAATGATCCTTCCTCCCTGTGTGGTGGTTAGGAGGATGGACTCTGGAGCCAGGGTTTGAATCTCAGCTCTGCCACTTGCTAGCTGTGTAAATAATGCAATTACTTAACCTCTCTGTATTTTAGTTTCCTTGTCTATAAAATGGGGGATAACAACAGTACTTTTACCTCATAGGGTTGTTATGAGTATTAAAGGAGTTAATATGTGTAAAGTTAGAACAATGTCTGGCAGAAGTAAATGGCCACTGTTGTTATTGAAGGTGCTCAGTATGCATTTGTTGAAGGCACTAAGAATGGAAGGAAGGAGGGAACGGAGAGAGACAGAGTGCAGAGTGTGTTCAGGGAATGTTGAGTAATCCCATCTGTCAGAAGGGGAGTAATAGCCTTATGGGCCCATGTTGGGAAGTTTCTAATGTCACAGTAAAGAGTGTACATCTTAGGCCGGCCCGTGGCTCACTCGGTAGAGTGCGGTGCTGATAACACCAAGGCCACGGGTTCGGATCCTATATAGGGATGGCCGGTTTGCTCACTAGCTGAGCGTGGTGCTGACAACACCAAGCCAAGGGTTGAGATCCCCTTACCGGTCATCTTAAAAAAAAAAAAAAAAGAGTGTACATCTTATTTGGTAAACAGTAAAAAACAATGACAGTTTGTCAACAGATGGGAGAAAGGGCCAAAGAAAGAGAGGGACAGTTTGAACCAGAAGATAAGGCATATATGTGGTGAGGTTGGAATTACAGGTGAGGTTGGTGGGTACAAGTGTGGGATGGTGCTAGTAGAGGGGGGCAGTGGGGACGTATTGGAGGATGGGCACAGATGAGGGGAAACAGGTTTAGAGGAAAGTAATATGGAACATATGGAGGATTGAGTGGGAGAGTCAGGTGAAGCTGTTGGGGCCTGGTGAAGAGTGATAGGAACATGCCGGGGGTGGGGAAGATAAAAGGGGACGGAGACAGGTGAGGTTTATGGGGACAGGTAAGGAGTGACGGGGCCCTGCTGGGTGAAGTGAATGGCAGACATCGGTAAGTAGAACCTGAGAGCCGGAGCGGGCCCATCCGAGAGACTCCTAGTGCTGGAGGAGGGTGGATGGGGCAGGGTAGAACGTGACGTCAGAGAAAGGGCGGTGATGTAAGAGCGGGGCGGTGGGGCGGTGATGTCAGGGCTGGTGCTGATGCTGGCGGCGCAGTGCATTGTGGGCAGCTCCCCGCTCTGCCGCCGCCGCCGCCGCCGCCGCCGTCCGTGGA
>NW_007726380.1:489401-517976 GCF_000696425.1 Galeopterus variegatus | reverse complement strand
GGGGTCGGGAGGGGCTCCTTCTGGGGGCTCATCGGGCCTCCCGCCCGGCTCACCTCCCGCCGGGCTCCCCTCCCCGCTGCCGTCGCCGCCCGCCCGGGATGGGACGCTGGCCTACACCGCCTGGGCCGCAGCCCGAGGCCTGGAGCCGCTCCCTGCCCGGCACACGTTCCCACCCTCCCCCGCCGGGCCTCCAGGGATTTCGCTCCTCACCACTCACCTCCGTCCCCTGTCCCTGTGGCTTCACCCCTGACTCTCCTGTCACCCTGTCAAGTCATGCAGCCGTCTCCCTAACCTCTCCCCCTGGCCTCCGTCCCCCCATTCCTCCCACTAACCTCCTTACCTACTTCTTCAACCCCTTGACTGTGTCCAGAAACCCCTCTCGTGGTCAAGTCACTTCCTCAGTTGTCACCAGCTCTCACCTGTCTCTATCTTACCACCCCGCTCTTCTGATCCTGTCACCCCTCACGCCTTCCATCCCCCGCTGCCTCCTTCCACACCTCTCCTCACCTGTTCCTATTATCCCTCACTGGTCTCCTCCACCTCTCCTTACCTGGGCTCCCAGATTCCCACACACACCTGGCTCACACCTTGCACAGTTACACATCAACACTTATATTCACCTCCCAACCACTTAGATACACACCTCTCTCTCTGTGTCTCTCTGTCTCTGTCACACTGGCACGGGTGTGCGCACACACATTGGCCCCACACTCTTATACATGTGCACTCTCACGGATATTCATAAAAACCTCCTCCGTAAGCCCTCTCTCTCACTATGCACCTGTGCCTCCACACACACACACACACACACACACACACACACACACACACACACGAAGGAGCCTGAGGCAGCAGTAATGGGGCAGCCAAGTTTGTCATGTTTGTGTCGTCCAACCCAGTCTGAGCTGAGTCCTCCAAGGCGGACAGTGGGAAGAATGGTGGACAGGGAGAGGCAGGTAACCCTCATTTATCCTCCTGCCTCCACTTTCCCTTTCCCCACTTCCTATTTCTTTTACGTTTGCTCATCTACAAAATGGGAGCAGGACACAAATTTTCCTCATCAGCGTACAGAATCCACTGTCAGAGGACTGGAAGGCCCACCAGAGGTCACCCAGTGCAACTTCTTAAGGCTGGCTCCCCACCAGTTTAATGACTTCTTCAGTCTTGTCCTCAACCTGTCTCCTCCACCTTTATTCCAGAACCCCCATCCCTACCTCTCCCTTCATCCTACCATTGCCCTCACTGCCCTCCCATTCCTGATGCCCCATACACCACTTTGGCAGAAGGAGGGCAGAGTCCTGATACTCTGAAGTTGTATGGATTGCAGCTTGGTCATTTGAAGAAAAGGAGTGACGGCGTCCCTCCCCATGAAGATCCCATCTCCACATGTCCCCCATGGCACACTGTGACCTGTTGAAGGTTGTTTCCATGCCTTCACATCACACGCTGCCCCTGGTATCAGGATGTCTAGACACAGGAGCCCTGGGAAATTATCCCATCCCAAGGAAAGACAGGTTTATGTAGTCCCCACCACATATAGATATCTTTGCCACTTTCCTTCTCTCCCACTTCTCCCCCATTCCCAGTCTTCCTTCTTTCTCTTCTATCTGTGACTCTCCTGGGTCATTGTGAGGGCACAGCAATGTGCATGCAAAAAGTGCAGAGGGAAGAAGAGAGGAAAATATCCTGGTTCCAAATCCTGTCCTGGGTTGGCAGAGATCTCAGGAAGTCATCTCTTCTGGCCCCTTGCCTACGCACATGCACATCATATAGAGACAGACACAAAAACACAAACACACACAGACTTACAGATATAGACACAAAGACATACATACAGATTGACGCAAGCACATACAGACACACAGACACAGAAAGACACACTGAGATACATACACACTCACACAGCCAGCTACATCCACAGATACACACACAGACATACAGATATCCACACACTTAACATTTCCCTGAATCACACGTGCCTGGCTTTCCCTGCCCTCACTGTTGGGAAACTCTCCCTGATAGCCACCTTCCACCCCTCCTAATGAGACAAGAACTGTGTTCCTTCTTGTCAATTCCTGAGCAGACACAGAAAGGTGTGGTCAGGGGCGCTCTCACCCCATACTCACCCAGACCTGCTGCTTCCTGTCACTCCTCCTGCCTTCTGCTGGGCTGCTCCCACTTCCCTGCTCCCCCAGTTCAGCCTGCCTCCGGCCCTCCGGACTGGCCCCTGTGAAATCTATGTCTTGAGTCCTTTGCCTCTGTTGAGCCCACCACTCACACCCTCGTTTCCCAACCCTGTACCTGTGTCACTGGTCTCTGCTCCTTGCTGAGGACTGTGTGTGCCTCTCAGCAGCTGCACCCTCCTTGGCTGCACACTGTCCTCAAGGGGCTATGGTGTATCTCCTCATTTTTTTTTTTTTTTTGATGATCACATCTCTGATGATTGATTAGCAGGTCACTCTGGCATGGGTCTCCCAGGGGTCACCCTTGGTCAGCAGGTCTTCCCTTCTCACAAAGCCTCCGATGCACAGCTCTATGGGCATTTTGTAGCACAGGGAAGGAGATGGGGACCACAAATCTAGTCACTCAGAATGGTCCTTCTTGGCCCAGGTCTACTCACTACACAAGCGTGAGTCCCAGGCTAGTATGTTCCCTTGGATAGCAAGTCTTCCCTACATTAGTTAGCATGTCTCTTGGATAAACGCATTCCCCACAGTCTGTTCACAATCATTTTCCTCTCTTTTATTCATCAACATGTGTGTCCTGTTGCCGATTTTCACATTTCCAGTTTGTAGTTTGTATCTCCCTTCCACTGACCTTTACCCTGGTGTTTACACAACGCTTCCCCCAGTAACCCCTGGAGCATCTGCCCAGTGGGCCCAGGAAGGATGCCTGCCAGTAAAGTGGGGCTCCCCTCTTCCATCTCTGCAAGAGGGTCCTGGGTCTGCAGCCCATCCCCACTCACAGCCCCTCCCCATTCCCCCAGGTAGATGGCCCCCCCAGGGCAGGCCCTGCGGACACCCCTCCCTCCGGCTGGCGGATGCAGTGCCTAGCGGCTGCCCTTAAGGACGAAACCAACATGAGTGGGGGAGGGGAGCAGGCCGACATCCTGCCGGCCAACTACGTGGTCAAGGATCGTTGGAAAGTGGTGAGTGACAGACCCGGAGGAGCAGAGAGAGGGGTGGGGGGAGGGAGGAGAGGACCTGGAGATCTGCTAAAACAGGTGCCCTCAGCGCTCCTGCCGTAAGAGGAAGGTGCCCCTGAACTCATTTGCATACTGCTTGCAGGTCATTATTTTTGCCTACACATGTGGACAATCGCTTTCTCCCAGTGCCTTCTCTCCAACCCTGTCCTCTCTCACTCCTTTCTCCGCTAGGTCACGTTGGTCCGGCCTAGCCTGGAACAACTCCTGGTTGCATGTGTGGGGAGCAGGCTGGGGTGGGAGAAGGGCTCTTTCTCTGCGAGACCTTGGAGAAGGGCAGTGAATGAGCATGTGTCCCTCGCTACCGCGGAAGACGGAAAGGCTTGGGTTTGGGCAAAGAGGCAGCGCATACGCACTCCATCTTCTCTATCCACCCTCCTCCCCTCACCGGTTCCTGCGGCAGGTGCAACACGCCGAGACTCCATCTCCCAGCGTGCCTTGCTCCCCCGGCTCGGGACCGCAGGCTGTGAGGCCTGCTGGGAGTTGTAGTCCGAGCCTCCGAGGGGCTGTGGGCCTGGACGGGAGGGGGCACGCGAGGGTTGGGAGAATGGCAGTGTCTGGGGGCGGGACCTACTGTAAATCAGCCCCCATCCCACTCTTCTTTCTTGCGTCGCTTACAGCGCTCTGGTGTCTTCTTGTCATTATGGGGGCAGGATGATGTGGGGCGGATTATGGGGCGGTAGTGTGGGAAGAACCAGAGTATGAACTTGTGGGTCTGCACCAGAGAGGGGAGCCAGGAGAAAGACAGAACGACAGAGGTCAGCTTTATACTGCGTCCGTGTGTGGCCGCCGGCGTGCTTTGGTTGGGGGAGGCTCAGCTCACCACAGGTGCGGGGTTGGAGAGGAGGGTGGGGCGTGGGTGCAGGCGGGGGTCTCTACGGCAACAGCCACCGCCTAAAGGTCCAGGGAGGGAGGCAAAGGTGGTAGCGTTTTCAGAGATATCTCTGGGACATCTGTAGGTTGGGGAGGTGTGGTGTGGAGGGGGATGGAGAGGAGGAGACTCCTAGGGGTCTGAGAGATGAGGGAGGGGGCTGCTTATGTCCCAGAGGGCCTCTTCCTGAAAGGAAGAGTAACGGGACAGAATCTGGGGGAGAAGCCAGGGCAGTAATAAAAGGAATGAAGGTCGGGCAAAGTGAGAAGTGTTCCTCCAAGGCCCCCCAGGACCCCTGGCACAAGAGCTTAGTTTCTGGCAGATTGGAGGCAGAGTGATATTTACGTTGAAGAGGTGCGAAAAAGACGATGTTCACACACTCACTGAGTTTAGACTTGAACTTTCTTGTGCTTTCTGAGGGAGGGAGTGGGAGATGAGTGGGGAGAGAAGTGGCAGGGGGGAGTTGGGGGGAGAGTCTTTGCCAGGCCTGCAGTCTCTCTTACCCCCACCCCTGGAGAACTAGGGAGGGTGGGGTGCCAGATACCTCCCTTCAGTCTATTCCCAGTGAAGGATGGGACCGAGATGGGAGGCAGAGCTCAGGAACCTAGAACAAACTGCCCAGAGATGGGCTGTAGCCAGGAGAAAAGGGCTCAGGGGCACTAGGTAGGGTATTTAAAAATAATATTCTATTCTTCTAAAGGGGTTCTTCTCAGAATAAGAATAACAAATAATAATAATAATAATAATGGTAGCAACTTAGCATTTGTTTTGAGCATTTACTATTGCCAGGCACTGTACAAAATGTCTTACATGCTTTATCTCAACCACCTATGGAGTGGATTCTGTCATTATTCCCATTTCACAGGTGTGGCAACTAAGGCACAGAGATCAGTTAATTTGCCAGGTTTACATGACTGGTAGGTGGGTCCAGATCTGTCTGACTGCTGGGCCAACGCGGTCACCCAAAATCAGCCCATCCAAGAATTAGGACCATAGAGCTGAAAAATTCTTTGTGACCAATTCTAGTTCATTTCTCTTCATTTTACAGAGGAGAAAAAGTGGAGGCTCAGAGAGTTTAAGAAACTCACTGCAGGTCACCCAGAGCTGAGCCAAGAAGCCAGGTCTCCTTCTGTCCACGTGAATGTTGGTCCTATTGTGTCATATTTCTCCTCTAGTTTAGGGAGGTCCTTAAGCAGGGGTTGGGATCATGAAAAAATTTAGGAGGAGGGAAGGAATAGGGTCTGTCAAAGGGAGATAGGGAATATTCCTGTTGCTGGGCTGCGAGCAGGGCTGCATTATGACTCTCGTAGGCCCTAGGTACTTTTGCCTTCATGGGCCCTTCCTCTATAATAAAGTACCAAAAATTGTATTTTATGACTGCATTAGTATAAAAAGGAATATATTAATACTATATATTAAATTTCTCTTTGACCTAAAAGTCCATTTTTTCCCTTTTGATTTTAAAAGAAACTAAAACATTTTCATTGACCCCTGAAAATATCAGAGACCTAGTCACTGTGACTAATAGATAAGTCAGCCCTGGCTGTAGGGCAAAGGGAGGAGGGGTATTAGTTGAGTGGGTGGGTGCAGATGCACAGCTCCCCACCCTGGGGGGGCGGGGTCTGTAATGGGTAGGGGGTGGGTGGATAAGGAGGGGACTAAGGAAGGAGAAGTAGGCTCTGTTTGGTAATGAAGTCCTTGGAGAAATATCCTTAGGCTCCCCGGGAAAATGGGCTAGGTGTTATAAATGTCTTGGATGTTCCGGGCCTTCCTTCCTTTTCCCCAGCAAGGATTTTGGAGCCCGGCAGATCTGGGCTTGAATCTCAGCATTCACGCTTTTAATGCCAATGTGGTATGCAGTTCCTATAACATTGTGGATTCTGTATCAGTGTGGGTTCTGCATCAGATTGCCTGGGTTTACTTATGTGAAACCTGGCTTTGCTGTTTACTAGCTGTGTGACCTGGGGCAAGGTACTGCATGTCCTGTGCCTCAGTTTTCCTTCTGTGCAAAATGGGGAACCATATGACCTTCCTCACCTGTGCTGCTGGGAGTCTTGGGGATCAACTGAGATGATGTCTGTGAGATGTGGTTGTTGTTCCTGTCCCCTCGCCCTTTCCTCTGTGCTCTCACACAGCAAACCATAAAGGAATCTAGAAGATGGCAGCATCACCCCTGAGTTTAAAGTTCCCCAGAGGAAGACATGCCACTGTTTGATTCCCTTGAGTGTGAGTCCGTCTCCCAGTTCTGAAATCCTTCCAGAGCCTGACTTTAACTTTTGTCTCAGGTGGAAAGGGACTCTGGTGTCTCACTGTTCTTCCTCCTTCCCTTTTCCTGTCTCCTTCCTCATCACAAGAACCTTCAAATTCCCACCCAACCTTCCACTTCTCTTCTAAATCTTCTCTTCCTCCTTCTCTCTCTTTCTGGGGTGGTTTCAATAGTAACCTGCTGGGAACTCCCAGTCCTCCAGCTCTGCCCTGTCCTCTTCCTCCCTCCACTCCCAGGTTTCAGCAGCCATTAAAAAATTACTGGGCATTTGAGTGCTGAATAAATGCTAAGGGAAGGGCTCAGAAATGCAGGACGCTTAGAGTCAGGAGTTTGCAGGTTGGTGAGCTACATGCCAACAGGACATAATGAGGACTCGGGAAGCTGCTCAGAAAAGGGCGGCCACCTACGAGGGCCGGCTCCCTGAGTAGGTGAGAATCAACTATACCTGTTTCTTTTCTTTCTTTTTCTTTTTCTTTTCTTTTGTTTTTTGGCAGCTGGCCGGTTATGGGGATCTGAACCCTTGACCTTGGTGTTATCAGCACCATGCTCTACCGAGCGAGTTAACTGGCCAGTCCCACAACTGCCTCTTTCTTAAGCCAAATGAGTCCTAATTTAGAACTCAGCAACTTTTCCCTGCTCCCACATCACTTGCACCGGCACCCTCACCCTCCCAGCCTCTGCGCCTCTGAGTTGAAATGGTTTTGATCCCTGCCCGTAGTTCATCTCCCCTGCCAGTTCCTCCTCCATCACAGCTCTCCTCTCTGCCTTTCTCACTGCCTGCTCTGGGAGACTGAAGGAGGAGGGGCGAGAAGGTCAGAGCCCAGCTCCATTGTCCTCCAGAGCTCCATTCCCGCCATGCTCCCACAGTGCCCCCTGCCCTGGAGAGGAAGCTCACCCTGGTTTTGGGAGTGATGTGAGTTTCAGCAGTGGGGATGATCTGTGAACACCCTTTGTCGAGTCCCCTCCCCCAGATATTCTCCCTCTGGTGACATCTTTCAGGAGACTGCTAACCCCAGGAAGTGCCTGCTTGCCTGAGGGATCCATCCACCCTGAGGCTGGGAGGTCCTGGAACTGGTTTTCCTTCTGCATGGGGGTTGCTCAGTCTAGGCAGGGGGTGGGGAGAGCATGATATTTGTTGTCCTTTCAGAGAAGAAAAAAGTCCAGGATGGTCAATTATCTCTTCAGAATCCTACATAGGCTTGTCTCCATGTGTACATGTATACATGTGTACATGGAGACACAGGTCTCTTACTCTTTCCTCCCTCCCTGACATCTGGCCCTGTGTGTGTGTGTGTGTGTGTGTGTGTGTGTGTGTATGGATGGTTGTACACGCATGGGCTGAGCTGTCTACCTTGGTGCACTAGGAGAGGAGGTGGGGTCACTGATGGAGTGGGGCAAGGAAGGGATACTGCCCCCATCAATGAAGGATGCAGCTCAGCAGGGGGTGGGACAAGGAGCTGTTTAGCCTCATTCCTGAGTACCCCCTCTCCCCTCATCTCCACAGCTGAAAAAGATCGGGGGTGGGGGCTTTGGTGAGATCTATGAGGCCATGGACCTGCTGACCAGGGAGAACGTGGCCCTCAAGGTGGAGTCAGCCCAGCAGCCCAAGCAGGTCCTCAAGATGGAGGTGGCCGTGCTCAAAAAGTTGCAAGGTGTGGGCCTAGGGCAGGGGATGGGAGGGAAGAGGTGATGGAGCCAAGGGCTGAGAGTGTGAGGGGCAAGAGGCTGGGTTGGCAACGGTAGGGTGAGATGGGTGTATGGCATAAGGGGGGTGATGGAGCCGGAGTGTCAGAGAGGTGGTGGGGCTAAGGATGGGGGCAGGTGATGGGAGAGGCATGCATGGAGCTCGGGCTGGGGGTACCAGCAATCAAGAGTACACCAGGAGCCCCTCTTAGGGTTGGAAGTGAGGAAGAAAGAGAAAGAGTTGAGAGACCTTTGTCTGTGCCCCCAGGGAAAGACCACGTGTGCAGGTTCATTGGCTGCGGCAGGAATGAGAAGTTTAATTACGTAGTGATGCAGCTCCAGGTGAGCCCTGAGACCTGTCCTCCCTCCCCTTTCCCCCATGTGCCCGGGCTGCGACTTGGGGAGGGGCAGTGTGGCCCCAGGATGAGTGAGGAGTGGGCACAACCCTTTGTGGGTGAGGCTTGGCAGAACATCACAGTTGTGGTGGGGATGGCAGCTGAGGCGCAGCTGCCCCCACCGCAGGGACGGAACCTGGCCGACCTGCGCCGCAGCCAGCCACGAGGCACCTTCACACTGAGCACCACCTTGCGGCTGGGCAAGCAGATCCTGGAATCCATCGAGGCCATCCACTCTGTGGGCTTCCTGCACCGTGACATCAAGCCAGTGAGCACTGCCCTCCACCCCCCACTTCCGCCCCTGCATCCCCTCCTCCAAAGCACACACCCTG
Organism: Galeopterus variegatus; assembly: GCF_000696425.1. Classification (NCBI taxonomy): domain Eukaryota; kingdom Metazoa; phylum Chordata; class Mammalia; order Dermoptera; family Cynocephalidae; genus Galeopterus; species Galeopterus variegatus. Next base: position 509,227 of record NW_007726380.1, on the reverse strand, counting down.
CCCTTCTCCACAACAGTGGTTGGCACGGGACAGCCTCTTCCGCCTGAATCCCTCCTGCTCTCCATCCCAAGCCCCTCTCCTCCTCTCCCTGCTTCTTGAAGCATTGCTCCTGCCTGTCCATGCCCTGTCCTCTGCTTTTTCCTTCTCCCTGTCCCTCTCCCCTAACCTGAATAGCCCTTGAACCTAGAAAGGAGAAGATGTTGGGGGAGGAGGGAAGGATTGAGGGAAAGGGACTGAGGGGCTGGGGCTTGGTAAGGAATTCCAAGTAGTTGATTTTGTGGCATCTTGGATCTTGATGCTAGAAAAAGCCTCACATTTAAAGGAATGAAAACTGGGCTGGCTGGTTAGCTCAGTTGGTTAGAGTGCAGCCTTACAACACCAAGGTCATGAGTTCAGATTCCTGTATTGTCCTGCCACAAAAAATAAATAAATAAGTAAAGAGATGAAAACTGAGACCCAGAAATGTTAGTTGAATGGCCCAAGGTTATGCAGCAATAACAATGCAGGCCTGCTGCCTTAGAGCAGGACAGTTACACCAAACCATACTGCCCTGCTGGGGAGTCCCCAGGATCCAGAGCTGGACAGACCTGGGTTCAAACCCAGGGTCATCACTTCCCAGGTGATCTCAGAGAAGCCCCTTAGCCTCTTTGACCTTCAGTTTCCTCATCTCAAAAATGAGAATAATCACACCTGTCCCTCAGATGAGATACTATGGCCAGCTGCACACATGGGAGTGCTGACGTTTTTCTCATATGGGAGTGTACATGGGCTGAGTGGCCTCATCCAGCTGTAGCACTGTTTTTTGGTACCCCTTGAGGTGGGCCAGGTTTGGTTGGATTCCCTGGGCTCACAGCTGTTGTCTTCCCCAGTCAAACTTCGCCATGGGCAGGCTCCCCTCCACCTACAGAAAGTGCTACATGCTGGACTTTGGGCTGGCCCGGCAGTACACCAACACCACTGGGGACGTTCGGCCCGTGAGTATACCACACATGGGACACCCACACGTGGGCAGGATCTGGAGGCAGGTTTAGGACTGGGAGGTGAGAGAACAGGTCCCAGGGGGGTGTGTCAGGCCTACTCCCAATCAGGTCTCTATGAGGGGTGGGGCTGGGGGAGGTGGTCAGGGTTAAGGTAGGTAGAGCTAGGCTTGGGAGCAGGTTTGCAATGTGGCTGAGGTCAGGGGGTAGTGGGTGAGGTTCCCAGTGGTGGTCTCTCCTCTGTAGCCTCGGAATGTGGCCGGGTTTCGAGGGACTGTTCGCTATGCCTCAGTCAATGCCCACAAGAACCGGGTAAGTGGCAAAGCCTGGGTTGAGGGATGTGGGGGAAGAATGGGCAAGGTCAGGGGTAGAGTACACAGCTGGAGAAGGGGGTAGAGTAGTAAGTTGATATCAAAGGCAGGGGGTGGGAAATGAGGCAGGGGCTGGGATCTGTCCCCCCAGAGCACTGGGTTGGACGAAGTCTCCAATGTTGGCTCTCCTTGACTTCACCTTCTTCCTTTTTTTCTTGGATCCCACCCTTTCTGTTCCCACTGCAAATCACTGTGGAGGGAGAAAGCATAGGCAGGAGTTTTGGCTGTGGGATTCTCTGTGTGTTGGAGGGTCAGGGAAGGACCTGAGAGAGGTGGGTGACTCCATTCCCTCCCCTCAGGAGATGGGCCGCCACGATGACCTGTGGTCCCTCTTCTACATGCTGGTGGAATTTGCAGTGGGCCAGCTGCCCTGGAGGAAGATCAAGGACAAGGTGAGCCCCACACAGCTGTGTCTGAGGAGGCAGGGGGGTGGGGGCAGCTGGGGCTCCATCTCCCGTGCCCTCTTGCCTCCAGGAGCAGGTAGGGATGATCAAGGAGAAATACGAGCATCGCATGCTGCTGAAGCATATGCCCTCAGAGTTCCACCTCTTCCTGGACCACATCGCCAGCCTCGACTACTTCACCAAGCCTGATTACCAGGTGGGAGCCTGCCACACCGCCCCTGCACCCCTAGACACCACTCCTGCCCAGGCCCAGCACCCCTGCTAGCTTGTCCCTGAGCATCTCCATCTGGCCTTCTAACTGCACCAGACTGTTTTGTGCTCTTGTAAACAGTAGTCTCAGCTAAGATTTATCAAGAGCTTACCTTGCTCTCAGTGCTTTTGATGCATTAACTGTGGGGAGCACAGATAGTGTCAGGCACACAGTAGGCACCCAATCAAGTGGCCCTGTCAGCAGGGAGAACCTGCCCAGTATTCTAGAAAGAGCCAAGTCAGAAGTGTAATGGTCTGGGGGGCCTCAGAGGGTCTATAGCTGTCTGCCATCTCCTGAACCCAGAGCCCCAGTTGCTGGCAGAAGTGCCCCCCCATCCTGGCTCAGTCTCATGTGGTCCCCCGACCACACAGCTGGGAACATCCCCTATGTGGGTCCTGTGCTGGCTGCTGGGAATGTCCCCCATGCTGGGCCCCAGCTGGGTGCTGTGCTGGATGCTAGTGTTGGCAGATAGGCCTGTGAACAGTTTAAACCAATGCACTGTGCCCAGTGATGAGTGAGTGGAAGGGAAGCTCAGGGGCAGGGGATGAGACTCAGGCTTCAGAGTGGGGAGAGTGAGTGGGAGTGGCACCCCAACAGAGGCAGCAGCCTGTGCAGAGTCATGACCCATGCGGTGGGCTTGGGAAACTCCCAGTGGTTCAGGGAAATGTCAGAGGAGACTGGGAATGGTAATCAGGGGACTGTGTCCACCCGGTGGGGCTTAATCCAAGATGATGATTTATGTGCTGATTTGTATATCATGTGCATGTTTTTGTATAAAACCATCATGCCCTTCTCCTTCCAGTGCCCCCTCTAGGCCCATCCCTGTCCTGGAAGGCCCCTCTCTTCCCCCTGCAATCCCAGCAACTGCCCCTTCCTCCTAGCTAGCCCTGGGGTCACCTCTCTGTCCTCTTGCCACCTCCACCCCCTGCAGTTGATCATGTCAGTGTTTGAGAACAGCATGAAGGAACGGGGCATCGCCGAGAATGAGGCCTTTGACTGGGAGAAGGCAGGCACAGATGCCCTCCTGTCCACAAGCACCTCCACCCCGCCCCAGCAGAACACCCGGCAGACGGCCGCCATGTTTGGGTGAGTCTTGGTGGGGGCGATGGTGGAATGGGGCGGCTGACCCCTGCTGCTACCCTAAAAGCCAGCCTGCTCCTCCTCTTCCTACCCAGACACACTTGGATGTCTCTCCTATTCTTGCTGCTCAACAGTGGAATTCTGGAACTTTGGGAAATTTTGCCAAATCTCCACCCTCAATCTGGGCACAGAGTGGGCATCCTCCTCATTTGGACTTTTTGAACTTAGTGGGTCCCCTGGGGAGCAGATAACCCTAAGTGAAAGTACCTGAGCCCCACAGTTTGTCCCTTTCTCATCACTCATATACATTAATCTAATGAACATGTCTTGAGGCTGTACACCTATACACCATGGGGGCTCAGAGGAAAAAGTTACAGCTCCTGCCCTAAAAATGCTCTCAGCTAAGTTTACGATATTTGTAATCAAGGGATCAGCAGTTTTAGAATTATGAGACAGGAACAAAGACAGAGGTGGCCCAGGGAGGGGCTGGAATGAGAAGGGGCTCCCCACCCAGCTCCAGGAGCAAGTCACGGAGAGGTGGGCAGAGGCCCCAGGAGACACATTGAGAAGGAAGACTCAGCACTACTTGCCAGCACATTATGGTGCCCAGTTCTGTAAAGACACTACTCAAGGATCTCCAAAGTGATTCTTCTTTTTAGCCATTCCTGGGTCTAAAGGAAGTCAGGCAGTGAATGCCACTGGAAATTTGGCAGGGCCTCAAAAAACAGCAGGATCTCCCAAGATAGAGCTAGATGGGTGATGTGCCAGTCCCCAGTGGCCACATCTCCTTGTAGCCCATGCCAATTTGAGGGTGGTCTGGTCTCAGAGGCTCTATGGGCCAGGGGTGGTGATGGCCCAGGGATACTCCCACCCCTGCTGGGATCTCCTCTGGGCCCACTCCCATGCATGGTCTCTAGGGTGCTGCTAGGAGGGGCCTTGGGAGGAGAGGACTCCCCTGCCAGCCTTGCTCATGGCCTCCTCCTGGCCTCTCCAGGGTGGTCAACGTAACACCAGTGCCCGGGGACCTGCTCCGGGAGAACACCGAGGACGTGCTACAGGGCGAGCACCTGAGTGACCAGGAGAATGCACCCCCAATCCTGCCCGGGAGGCCCCCTGAGGGGCTGGGCCCCAGCCCTCACCCTGCCCCCCACCCAGGGGTTCCTGAAGCTGAAGTCTGGGAGGAGACGGATGTCAACCGGAACAAACTCCGGATCAACATCGGCAAAGTAACTGCAGCCAGGGGGAAGGGTGTGGGCGGCCTTTCCCTCCGCCCTCGAGTCTCACCCTGTCCTCTTGATGCCCTCTCCCCAGCCATCCATCTGCCTGCCTTGCCTCCGTGTCCTAGTCCCTCCCCGACCCTGGCCTTGCCCTGTCTCAGGGTCATCATCGTCCCTCTCTCTCCTTCACCCTGAGGAAACTGCCTGACCCACAGCCGCCGTGCCAGCCCCAGCTCATGGCACTCCCTTCTCCTGCAGACTCCCTGTGTGGACGAGGAGCAGAGCCGAGGTGTGGGGGTCCCCAGCTCCCCAGTGCGTGCCCCCCCAGACTCCCCAACAACCCCAGTCCGTTCTCTGCGATACCGGAGGGTCAACAGCCCCGAATCGGAGAGGCTCTCCACAGCGGATGGACGGGTGGAGCTGCATGAGAGGAGGTGGGTCTGGGGCTAGGGGATGATTAGGGGCCCTGAGGTCCCCTCTGCCTTCACATGGCTGATCTGAAGGAAAGGCCAAATGTGAAGCAGAGGTTGGGGGACCTGGGAAGTGCTGAGAGGGTTATACTTGGGCCTGGAGTCAGGGCCTGGGGGAGAGGGATGGGAGATCCTGAGAGGTCCCAGTTCATTCCAGGAAAGGGTGTGGGGGAGGAGGACAGCCCATAGGAGCGACAGACTGGGTCTCTGGGACCCTAGGCCCAGGAGGGGGTGAGGGGTGAGTTGTGGGTGGGCATGCTTCCAGAACCTCTTTTCCTAGAGACTAATTACAGGTGCCTCAAGAGCAGCCAAGGTAGGACCCTGATTTCCTTCAGCTTTGGGGGATGGGGCTGGAAGAAGGGGTTGGGGAATTACTGGAGGAGAGGACAGGCTATGTTTTGGGGGTCAGGGCTGAGGGACCTGAAGTCAGAGAGGGAAGAGGACCATCAGGAACCTGGCTGGTGAGAGGGAGTGTTGGAGAGTTTGGAACCTAGGAGAGCCTTTAGGAGGGGGGAGGATGGGAGGATGGTTGGGTGACCGTGGTGGTGGGTGGCCAGCAGGGGCCAAGACCAGATCCCCACTGGAGCTGCTGGTGGGTGAGAGAGTGTCAGGTGGGAGAGGTCCCTGAAAGATATTACCACCTTCCCTCGGCCTCTGAGTGAGGCTTTACTCCACAGTAGGCCTGGGACCTTCTCTGTACCAGGGATGGGGTCTCTTCCTAAGACCCAGCCCTGGGTGGAGGCAGGAGGATCCTCTCCAGTACCTACTCAGTGTGTCTCCAAGTAACCTACCTCAGCCATGGCCTCTGTGCTAGATTCTGCCCCGAACTGTACTCCACCTTTGGGATGGGGCAAACTGCTACTTTGGGGTGTGGAGATGTCTAAGACTGGGATGTGACAGCCGTCACTCACACACTCACACAGGTTGGCCTACCTGGGACTGAAGACCCCATTTTCATCCATAGTAGCCTGGAGTCCCTCAGCATGGAAGTTCTGGAATGGAGAAATGAGGAAGGGCAGTTTGGAAGGGATACGAGTGGAGAAGAGAGGTGGGAAATGCCCTGAACAAGACAGTCTTGAAGAGCTGCCTGCTTTTAGGGAACAATAATTAAATTAGTTTGGCTCATGGTGAACCCTAGTTTCAGGAATGGTGAGGAAAGGAAAGGGCCAAGGAGAGACTTTCTGGAATATAAGGTTTGGGATCTCATACAGCAGAGGGTTTGGAGGGGCTCGGGGGCAGCTGGGTGCGGGAGACAGTATGAAGCAGATGGGGTTTGGGTTTCCTACCTCTCTCTCCCCTGTGAGACACACACATACACAAACCAGTCCCCCCCACCCCCACCCCTTCCTTTGTACCCCCTTCCCCTCTTTTATCTCCGTCAAAACGAACTGTGCTCTCAGGAAAGGAAGTGATATCAGCCATTTACATGGGAGTATAATACAAGACCCCCGGTGCCCTCGCACAGGGGTGTTTTATTTTAAGCCTTATTAACAAATGTGTAGAGTCAGAGTTGGCAGGTCCATGTAGGCTGGGGCGGGAGAATTTTGAGAAAGCCCCACAGGTGGTTCTGATCTGCATCCTCTCCCTCTGGAGCTGACAGGCTGAGTTGAGGGACAGCTTGTTTGGAGACACAGGGCCTGTGGAGGGACACATTATGGAGGAAGACAGGCTTGATGCTGGGAGAGAATTAAAGTTAGCCCCCTGCCTGCAGCCTGAATGTGAGGAAGTGGCACAAACCCCAGATGAGTTAGGCCTGTATAGTTTGAGTAGGCAGACAGGTGTTTGGGAGAGGCCAGTTTCCCCCACCATCGCACATGCTATTGTACAAACAGAAATACCCTCTCCTTGGGGCTGGTATCACCCCAAGCTGGGAAACTCTGGAAATAATGTGAGATTCACAATACAGTTCAAGATGATGTCAAAGGAGATGTTCCAAGGCAGGATCAGTGCCCCTGAGGTAAAAGTCGGATGAGACCCAGTCCCTGCCAGGTAGAGCTCACGGTCTCTTGAGGAGACAGAGACATAAACAGACACAAGGTCCACTCTGTGATGAGAGGGGGACAGGGTGTCCTGGGGGGCAGACTAAGCCTGGATGCAGGATGAGAAAGGCTACCTACCAGAGGTCACATCTGAGCTGAGTCAGACAGCAAAGGGTGTAAGGACAGGCCATGTATGGGGAGAGGTCCTGTGTGAAGGGACAGGCCATGGGAGGGATAGACTGTGTGAGGGAGAGGCCCTGTGGAAGGACAGGCCATTGGGGGTTGGGAGGACAGACTGGAGAGACAGACTGGGAGGGACAGGCCCTGAGTAGAGGGTACAGCATGTGTGAAGGCCCAGAGGCATGAGAGTATGGCAATTTGGGGAAAAGTGAGTGAATCTGAGATGGGTCTGGCTAGGAGAATGGGGAAACTGAGCCTTAGTCAGGCTGGGAGGGGCCTTGAGTGTCAAACTAAGGAATGGGGACTTTGTTCTTGGGTCTTTGGGTCACTGGAGTTTGTCAAGCTGAGGGCTATCAAAGCCTATCTTGGGGGTAGTGAAACCAGCTAGGCAGACCTGGAGGGTAGTGGTAGAAGAGGCTGGAAAGCCATCTGTGGAGGAAGCTACTGGGGAGGTGTGAGTGCTGGACGAATAAGAACAGAGTTGGCTTTAGGAAGAATAGATCCCCTGGGGTGGCCCAGGGGAGAGCATTCCTTGGGAACAGGAACCAGAGTTTATTTTCTGCATTCAAAAACATTTGTTGAATGAATGAATGCACCAACAGTCTTTCTAGAAGTGAGGTTGGAGGGTGACAGCCTAGGTGACTGGTCCTGGCCCATGGTGGGAGTGGTGGGGGAGGTGTCAGGAGTCACTCTCCACTCTGCCACCTGCTTGGGGTCCTTGGGGGTCCAAGAGAGGCCAGGTGCTGAGCCCCACATGGGGTGGCTTTGCAGGTCACGGATGGATCTGCCCGGCTCACCCTCGCGCCAGGCCTGCTCCTCGCAGCCAGCCCAGATGCTGTCAGTGGACACAGGCCATGCCGACCGGCAGGCCAGCGGCCGCATGGACGTGTCAGCCTCTGTGGAGCAGGAGGCCCTGAGCAACGCCTTCCGTTCGGTGCCGCTGGCTGAGGAGGAGGACTTCGACAGCAAAGAGTGGGTCATCATTGACAAGGAGACAGAGCTCAAGGACTTCCCTCCGGGGGCTGAGCCAAGCACGTCGGGTACCACAGATGAGGAGCCTGAGGAGCTGCGGCCGCTGCCTGAGGAGGGCGAGGAGCGGCGGCGGCTGGGGGCAGAGCCCACCGTCCGGCCTCGGGGACGTGGTATGCAGACGCTGGCCGAGGAGGACCTGCGGCAAATACCACCCCAGCCCCCGCCACCTCAGCTGAGCCAGGCTGATGGCCGTTCGGAGACGTCGCAGCCCCCCACACCAGGGAGCCCTTCCCACTCGCCCCTGCATTCCGGACCCCGCCCTCGACGGAGAGAGTCGGATCCCACAGGACCGCAGAGACAGGTAAGGTTGGGCTTTCACCCCACTCCCCATGCCCAGACACCCAGAGTGCTGGTGTGTAGGCTGGAGTGCTCCACATGTGCGGGTGCTACTGACTAGGGCTAGGATGGAGATGGACAGGTCTTAGAGCCTGAAACCATGCTTGGAGGGCAGGCAAGGCTTCCCAGAGGAAGTACCCTCCAGATATTGAGTTGAGTCTTGCATAATGAGCAGTGCAGCCAGGTGAGGACACAGGAGAAAGGCCTAGGGGACAGTGTGTACAAAGGCCTGGAGGTGGTGATCAGGAAGCTCTGCACTGATTGCACATTGCTGCAGGTGAGGCTGAGAGGTAGGTCCTGGGGCCCTGTCATGGAGGGCCTCGGGGCTAAGCTAAGGGGTTGGGGCTTGATTCTGAAGGCTTGGTGAGCCACCGAGGCTTTTAAACAGGGTGCAACATGATTGAGTTGGTGCTTTGGAATGATCCTTTGGGGGGCTATGCAAAAAATGGATTGAAGGGGCACAAAACTAGAAGCAGGAAGGCCACATGGCAGGCAATAGTGGGAGAGTGCCCTGGTGGCTTGGCCTGGGGTGGAGGCTGTGGACGTGGGGCAAGGTTGATGGAGCCAAGCGGTGTTGGGGAGAGGGCCAAGAGGGCTGCGATGGAGTGGGGGGGGGCGTCACGGCTGATGCCCAGGGCTCTGGGTGCATGGTGGTGCCGTCACTGAGTGGTTTTGAAAGGAGCATGGATTCAGATTTGAACACAACGACCTCCTGGTATCTGAGGGATGTCCACATGGAGGCATCCCAGGCTCAGGAGGGGGATCTTAGCTGGAGATACAGATTTGGGGGTTTTGGAAACCATGGGAGTGGGTGATGTCACCCAAGAGGATTGTACAGGGTGGGGAGATTGGAAGCTGGGAGATGGTCACTTCAGGGGGGATGAGAGAAAAAGGAGCCCTTAGCAATGACTGAGAAGGAGGGGCCAGAGTGTGGGAGGAGCACCAGGGAAGAGGGGTCACTAATGTCAGGGGAGGAGAGGGGTGAAGGGGTGGCAAGAGGGCCAGGAGGCAGTTCCTGTGGTCAGGGCAGGCTCCCTGGAGTAGGTGAGCCCTGACAGCCAGGATGGATGGGGATGGGGAGAAGTAGAGCCAGGGCGGAAGGGACTTTAGACTGGGCACAGGGACACACATGTAGGGGGCCCTGGGAGGACCCAGTCTGGCTGCAATGGCACGTTCTTATATAGGAGAACTGAGGGACAAGTCTGGAAGGGCAGGGAGGGGTGAGGTGGTGGGTGAGTCTCAAACGCAGTTCTGAGGGTCTGAAGCATTTCTCATGGTATTTTGGTTATTTTCTTCTGAGAAGGACATGATGTCAAAAGAGGCAAAGAGCCACTGGCCTGGCCAGGCTGACCTCTGACCTGGGAAGAGGATGCTAACTCTTGGACTGTAATCTGAATTGGGGTCCATGATCCCTCAGATGGGCTAGGGAGAGCCACAGAAGGGATGCTGGAAGGGGCTCAGGGGCTGTGCCGCGTTCCACTCTATGGTCCCATATTGGGCTTGTGACCCCAGGTGGCTCTGGGAGGTGCCCAGGAGCAGGGCTTGGGACCAGTTCTGCCATTTGCTCAGATTGGGAGGCCTGGCCTGGGATCAAATGGGTGCCCTGGGAAGGGCAGCTCTGGGCAGGGGTATATTTGGGCCCCATTCCTATCTAGAGGTCCTTTCTAGAAGAAAGGACCTCTGAGCTGTGATCCTGGGAAGTATACATCCCGGCCTTGCCCTGGGCATTGGAGACTGGGGGCTCAAAAAGTGGGAACCATGAGTCCCCACTCAGAGAGGTCCTAGCCAGCCTGAGTTGGAGGTTCAGCCCTGGCTGGGTCTGGGCTGGCATAATTGTGTTGTGACCTGGTCATTGTTCTCACCACCACCAGCACCTGGTAAGCAGGAGAACGAGCAAGGTGTGTTTGGGGCTCCTTGCTCCCTTCACATCCATTCATTCAACATTCAGTGAGCATTTGCTATGTGCCAGCTAATAGAGGCATCAGAATGACATGCACCATAGGTTGTACCTGCAGGAAGCACAGAGTCTCGGAAGGGTGACAGACAGTGATGCTGTGGGGTCAAGAGGAAGCCTGGAATTTGAGTCAGGAGGCCTAGGTTCTGGACCTGGTTCTGCTGGTCCCTTCCCTATGACTGTGGCCAGTCACTGCACCTTCCTGGGTCTCAGAATGAGGGAGCTGAGCTGTCTCTGAGGCTTTTCTCACCTTCAGATTCCTTCAGTGTCCTGGGGATCATCCTCACAAGGGGGGCAGTGGGGAGAGATGTTGGGGGGCAGGCAAAGGCTTGTTGTGCAACCAGTTGGTCTCAGGCTCACGTCCTGCTGGTGACATGGACAGGGGCTGCCTGTTTCAGTGAGAGATGAATTGTGTATCTGTGGGGGTGAGGGGTTTGTGGACCTCACCGGTTAGCATTCCATGACTGTGCGTGTGCATGTCTGTGTTAGCTGAGCTCAAGAACATGCATTGGTGTGTGGATGTGTCCATATGTGTACACCTGTATATGGTGCACATGTCAGTGTGTCTGTGTAGAGTATGTAGCGGGTGTGTAGAGAGCCATGGAAGCCTACAATGTCAAAGATGGAAGGATAATAGTAATAAGAGTAATGATTCTAATGACAGTAATAATAGCACTTTATGGTCTTTACTACATGCTGGACACTGTCCTAAGCACTTTCATTTTATATATGTATTCCTCACATCACCTCGAATAGGCAATCCCGATTTAAAAGGTAAGAAAACTAAGGCTCAGAGAAGCTAAGTTTCTAGCCTAGGGTTGCCAGCATGTAAGTGGTGGAGCAGGGACTTGAACCCAGGCAGCAGGTTCCAGGGCCTGTGCTCTGACCCACTCAGTCTGAGACCTGTGTGTTTAGCAGAGGAGCAAACACAGGCAGGAAGAGCAGATGGTTTGTGTGAGGGGTCAGACAGAGCCTGGAGCGTGCAGGGTGTGTGCACACATGCGTGCATGTGTGTGTACGTGTGTGTCCCTGCTGGCTGGGCCATGTCAGCAGTTGTTCCTGTGGGCATGTCAGTGTGCGTGGCAGCCGCGGTGTGTGCCTGTAGATGAGCAATGGGATGTGACGTGTATTTCAGGGCAGCAGGGCGAAGCAGAGGCTTTCCTTTGTCGAGGGCAGGGGAGGGAGAAATGGACCAGTGTACTTTTTCCTTCTTTCTTTGGGATGGCCAGAAGGGAATGCTGAGCCCAGCCTGGGGATAGGGGGGCTCCCAATCCTTGTGGCACACTGGAATCACAGTTTGGGGGACTCTCCAGCCCTAGATGACTAGATTATGTGTCTCAGGCAGGCAGGAAGTCTTCATAGGAACACCCCCAGTCCCTGCCACCTTTCTGCAGGGAATCCCTCCCTAGACCTGGCTCAGTCTGCTCAGTGTCTGATGTGTGAACTTCCTCATAACAGCAATCGTTAAAGATATGAGCACCTGCAGCTCTGTCACCTACACCTGTGAGGAGCAGGGACGAAGATAATGTGAGGCAGGCACAATTTTTAAGCACTATTATTCTTTGGTGTGCATGATGTGCTACTTTAAAATGTTTTCTTTATGCACACCTCGCTTTCTTCTCAAGGGAATTTAAGGTGAAAATTAATGTGGCCCAGAAAACAAGGGCAGAGGGTAAAAAGGCTACCAAGTATGTGATTTGGGGGAGGGCTGTTTGCCATCCTTTACTGGATGTCTCTGGCTGATAACCCAGGAGGTCAGCGTTCCCTCAGTACACAGACATTTGCTTGGCAGCCACCAAAGCATTTCCCTGCCACGCGCTGGGCGGTGTGCTAGGGCCTGGGGGACAAAGATGAATAGGTTTCATAGTCCTGCTCTTTCAGAGCTCACAGCCAAGAGAGGTGGGGATGCAAAGGTCTAGAAATAGAGGTTTACAATCCAGGGCCATCAGGGGAATGAATGACAGAGAACTCTTACCTCCTTGGAGGAGGGAGCTGGATAGGGAAGCTGGGCGGTCTCACAGAGGTCCCATTTTAGCTGGGTGCTGAGGACAAGCAGGTGGGCACAAGTGGTGCCCGGCCTGAAGGGGCAGGAGCGTGCTGGGATTACACGTCAGCCTAAGAAAATCCTCCTGGCAGCTGACCAGACCCTGGCTGGGATGTTAAACTCAAGCCACCCACATGTGCTATGAGAGTGGGCTTTGGGCACCTTTGGGTTCTTCTGCCCCTTGGTCTCTCTGGGTGAGCCTTAGACCCCTAACCCTCAATGCAGATGGGACTAGCTCAGAAGGATCCTAGACTTGGCCAAAACAAAGCTGAAAGGGAAAGCAGGGTGGGGGCAAAAACAACCCTGTTAGAATGTTCTCTCTTTCAGGCCGGCCCGTGGCTCACTCGGGAGAGTGTGGTGCTGATAACACCAAGGCCATGGGTTTGGATCCCATATAGGGATGGCCGGTTTGCTCACTGGCTGAGTGTGGTGCTGACAACACCAAGCCAAGGGTTGAGATCCCCTTACCAGTCATCTTTAAAAAAGTAAAAAATAAAAAAAGAATGTTCTCTCTTTCCCACTCTGCTGGAAGTTCCATGCCGAGTCCCTTGTGCTGTGTCCCCATTTGACATTAGCAAGGGACACGAGGGTGTCCCAGGCCCCCTCCTCTTTCAGCCCCCTACAGCTGACCCAGCCAGTCCTCATCGCCACACTAGAAGCTATTTAAACTGGTCTCAGTCCCAGGAAGAGCTAAGGGTCATGATGGGACAGGTCTGGTAACAGCCAGGGCACCATTTTCACCCCCATACTCCTGGGACACTTCCTCTTCCCTCTGAGGGCACCCGGGCATGAAGGCACAAGGGCAGGATTCCTCCTGATAGCAGAGAGTCAGCAGCTCGGCCAAACCCCGGCCACAGGCTGCCTTGTGGCTTGGCCTTCCAGAGGGCAGGGACAAAGCCACTTTAGAGAAATGACTTCAATTTGCCCCTCCTCCCACCAGTCCTCTAGCCCTTTCCCCATTCTAGAGAGGGATTAAAACGGCTCACACGAACAGCACAGCATTTACTCCAAGGCAGGCACTGTTCTAAGTGCTCTGCATACTAGAACATCTAATCCTCTCAACAGCCCTGTGAGGCGGGTACCATTGTTACCCCATTTTACAGGAAGGAAGCTGTGGCACAGTGAGATGAAGTAACTTGCTTAAGGTTACGTAGTGAGTGGTGGAGTGGGAATTCAAACATAAGTTGGACTCCAAGGTCCAACCTTATGCTGCATTGTCACTGAGGCCCTGCCACCCTTCTGTAATGAGGCAGGGGTGCCAAGTTGGAGAGAATGCGGGGAATGTTCTTTAGATCTCATGAGCATGGAGCCTAGCTAGGGAGACAAACAGCACACAGCTGCCAACACATGGTGAGGGACAGTCACAGAGCAGCCTTCCTGAGGGGGAGGGTTCCCCAGCCCAGAGAGAACCCTGGGCTAGGTAGGGCTAAGCCAGAAAGGCTTCCTGGAGGAGGCAAGTGTCCAAGGTCTCTGCAAGGAGACCATGGTGTGAGACGTGCCAGAGAGAAGGAGGAGGGGGAAGGGCACTGGAGGCCAGAGCCTATGTTCTGAGGCAGGACCTTGGGGTGGGCAGTCTGCAGCCCCCTCCATCCTGCCCGATCCCGCCCACCTGCCCGGGGACGCCAGCGCCGCCGCAGGGGCTGTGAGCGGTGGGTGGTCCCCGAGATGGAGCTGTCGAGTCTGTGCCTGACACCTCTTTTTCCTCCACTCTCTTGGTCTCTTTCAGTTGGAGGAGGACAGACTCTCGGGGCACTCCCTCCCGCGGTACAGCCCCCTGCGACGACTGGCGTCCTCCGTTTTCTCCTCCTCCACGCTGGAGACCGAGCATTACCCTCACCCCGGCAGCGGCGGCTCCTCGGGCTCCTCCGGTTCCCTCATTCAGCGCAGCCGCTCGGCCGAGAGCAGCCCCGTGCGTGCGCCCCACCGGCGCCATGCGCCCCTCGCCGCTGGCAACCACAGACTTGTGCCCTCGGTGCTCCGCATCTCGCGGTCCCAGCTGCAGCAGGTGTGGGCCCGGTTCACCCACAAGACCTAGGCTGGGCACCCCCCCCTCCTGGAGGGGGCAGGTGGGGGGGGTGGGGAGCAGGCAGAGACCATGGTTCCTTCCCAGGACGCAATAAGCATACACTCATACACCCCATCCTATCCCTTCATGCAATACAGCCCCCCCTAGAACGTTGGCCCAAGGTACTGTAATACTCCCACCCCACCAGGGTCTCCACCGCCCCCCCATCATCTCTCTTTGCTTGGTGCCAGCCAAATGGTGCAGGGAAGGGAGTAGCTGGTGGTGCAGTTTTGGGGGCAGGACAGGGGCACTCAGCTGGAACCACCAGTGGGTTCAGAGTCCAGCGGAAACTAAGGTGTCAGGGAGATGAGGTGTCTGGGCCAGAGTCAGTCTGGCATGGGGTTTATTCTGTTTAATCTGTGATTTTTTGGCATGGCTGGGTCTGATCCACCCATGAGGGGCTGGCAGGAGACCAGGAGCCCTTTCAGTGTGGTGTGTGTGTGAGTCTGTCTAATTGGCATGGGGCAAGGCACGTGGCCTTGTGCACAGGATGGAGGCCTGGCCAGCCAGGTTTGGGGTGTGGTGGAGGAGTTTCTCTCTACTCAGTGATGGAGAAAGGTGGACAGCCCTGTGACCTAGTAAGCCTTTCCCATGCCATGATCGCAGAGGACAGAGTCCCTCTCTCCCACATCTTACCCCGGGAGGCCTGGGGTTCAGTCCACTGAGGCTGCCCCTCCCCTGGTAGGATTGGTTGTTTGGCCCCAGCTCCTCAGAAGCTGAGGATGGATGACAGGGGGCCTGGGATCTACCCCTCAAAGCAGGCTGGAACCTAGCAGTGAGGGGACCCAGTCTAAAAGCAGTGGCAGAGAAGATAGTTAAGGATGAGGTGAGACCTGTGAACTCAGCAACACTGCTGTCTCAGGACAAATCCCAGATACGAACAGCCCACCTCTGTCCCTCTCAGAGGGTGATGACTTCCTCTAGGTGCTTAGTCAAGCTGATCGGCCCCCAGGGGCAGTGATGAGGACAAAGCAGAGGGTAGGCAGGTCATATGGGGATCTGGAGATAGCTGGAGGGATCAAGATGCGGATTGCTCATGCCCTTTCTGCCCATTTCTCAGCCCCCAACCTGTCACTGCAGGGACCCCAATGTTCCCTTTCTTCACTTCTGCCATGTCAGCCAGCATCTCTGTTCCCTTAGGGAATGGAGTAGTGGTGAAGAGGGTGCTAGAAAGGGCAGTGCCCGTATAGGGAAAGGAGGAGGCCTGAAGATTTGCAAAATGTTTATTTCAGTAAGATTGTGTCTGTGTGTGTGATTGTGTACATGCATGTACACTTGTGAGTGTGAGTGGGATTATGCATGAGCATTTGTGCATGTGGCAGGTCTGTCATGGGTAGATGCCCAGACTATGCATTGCACAATTCCAGGGAGTGCCATTTACTTAGACCCCAATGTGACCCCACTGAAGTTACACACTGCTGCAGTCCTATGCCTGTGGATATGTATGAGCGTGTGTGTGTGTGTGTGTGTGTGTTAGGGAGCAAGAAAGTCTGTGCAGTCCTTGGTAGTTTCCTATGTACCTACTCTCATCCTGGCTACTCTCTATCTGCCTCTTCCCCTGACCTCTGCTTCCCTCCCAACTCCAAGACTCATCAATCCCCAGATGTCTGTGGTTAGAGTAGAGGCCTTAAGGCCTCTACCCCATCCTGGGGGTGCTGTAAGTGTAGTGGGCAGTACCCTGCAGCCCAACTGTCCTCATGGATGGACAGCAGTGCATCCTAACAAGCTACTTCCATAGCCACCACACTTCTCTCTCCAAAATCCTTTTTTTTTAGAAAAAGATATCTGGCTCAAGAGCCCCTTCTCATTATGGCAACAAAAGCCAGACTCAGATCCTAATACCCATGCCCTCCACCCCCATCCAAGCTGTTCACTTTGAACCTCCCCAAACCCAAGACTCTGTTGCCCTCTGGGCTGTTTTGGATGGCTCTGCACCTTGCCCAGGCAGAAGGTAGAGGAGAGGTCAGGGTAGACCCTTTGAGAAGGGACAGAAAACAAAAAGCACAAAGGTGAGGGGGTGGGGATGAACAGTAGCCCCATTCCCTTCCTTCCAGCACTGCCTGCCTCTCTACTCTCTTTCCTCTGGCCCTCTTCCCATCCTCTCCAGGTAGTGGTAGGAGTGAAGTGAAGGGAGTCTGCCTACCATCTACTCCATAAGTCAGCAGCAGTGGGGGCAGGGGCCCCTCTTTCTGGGGTGAGATGAAACCAAGCACTCCGTTATCCGGCATTCCTTTCCAAAGGGTTCCACTACCCAGCCCTGAGCACAGCTCCATCTCAGTGACCAGAACTCTGAGGTACTCTAAGATCCCAAAGTGCCTTGTGACTTGTCAAAGATGATGGCACTAGCTTCAGCCTCATTTTAACACTGCATACATATTACTGTTTCCAAAGCCTTTGGGGGGGGGGGGATCCTGCCTTCAGAAGGTGGCTGAATTTTCAAACACACATGTACACACCAGAACTGACACCTGTGGGAGAGGTATGTCCTTTAAAGCAAGTCCATGATTGAAAACATTTTGTCCTTTGGAGGACATCCTTTTGCATATCCTTTGTGGTGGAGGAAAGGGTAGTTTGTAAGCCATAAAGCTCTGAGCTAACAGGAGGTGATCTTGACAATATTATTATCTTTTCAGGGTGGCTCCGACTTTTGGAAACTGCTAAGGTCATCTAAGCAACTTGTGTTGGATCAAGTTCATGTGAAGTCCAGCAGAGCCCCACATAGTTTGGGTTTGAGTTGCCTGTGTCTGGTTCCCAGGCTAGGTAGGGATGCTGTGAGCCTAAGATGTTGTCTTATTTTCTGAAGGATTTCTCAAAGAGGAGGTCAGAATGTTTCAAGAAATGATACCCCTGCTTGGGGAAAGCACACAGCCTCCCCAAAGTCAGCTTTGAAAAGAGACGGCACTCTTTGTTGTACTGTGAAAACGGTGTTTTAGAACTTTATAGTCACACCCTGCATATAGTGATGACTTCCAATTATTATTTTATTTAAGACACTGGCAGGGCTGGCTGGTTAGCTCAGTTGGTTACAGCACAGCCTTGTAACACCAAAGTCACGGGTTTGGATCCCCATACTGGCCAGCTGCCCCCCCGCAAAATAATAAAATAAATAAATAGAAATAACAGTCACTGGCACACAGCTTATTAGATGAAGGCAGTGATCAATATTAACTCATTTAGTCCTCATAATAGCCTATGAGGTAGATCCCAGTATTACCTGCATTTAACAGATTAATCAGAATATTTTATTTACAAGAACATATAAGAAACCCGCCAATGCCGAATGACTGAGGTCTTACTTGATAGGAGTTTTTTAAGGACGTTTTGGTCTGTGTATTGGTTTATTTATTGTTCTTTCTGGTTGGCCCCTCCTCTATATAGGAACAGGGGAGTTGTCTATGAGCTATGCTTTCCTTTGTTTTCCATTCCCACCTTGCCATAGGATGCTGTCCAGATGACAGACACTCCTGAGTACTGGGGTTGGCTGAAATGGCTGAACCCTGTTTCTCCAGAGACCCCCAACCTCTCAATCTCACATGGCCCCAAGCATCCTATAACAACTCTGGGAATTAGGTGGGCAGAGTAAGAGTGACAGTGAGAAAGCATGTGCTCAAAACCCTGACCTTGGGGGTATTCCTAGGGGTCAGCCTCACAGGCAGGGTAGATATTGGCATCGGTGAGCAGTGACCAGTCGAATTTGAGGGGGTGTCACCAACTTACACGTCAACAGGAGCCAAGCAGTATCAGGAAGTTGACAGGTTCAGGGACTGGTAAACCGGAACCTCCACTTCTCACCGTCCTCAGCTTAACTGATTTTTGCCACTGTCTTCCAATTTTTATGTGAAATCTCCCAATTTTTAATTGTTGGCATCTAATTTTTAAGAAGCAACAAATTTTAAAAAGAAAAATCACTGTGTGAGCCAAACAAAACCAGTTTATAGGCAGAGGTGACCAGTACTCATTTTGCAATCTCTGTGAGCCTGAGGACTCTCCACATCACCCTTTGTCCAGGGCTGCAGGACTCAGTGGGGGACAGTGTTCTTCACTCCAGGAACTCAAGCCAGGTAGGCTTCTTCAAGGAGGCAGCTCACAGACAGCAGGGATGTGTGGTGTGTGCTGTATGTATACGTGTTGTGTGTATAAGTGCCTGAGTGTGTGTGGGCCGGTGGTCTTGTTCATGATGAGTGGGGTCCTCCTGTTAGAAGCAGTATTTTCTCAATGGGAGAGAGTGTGTTCTGAGGACCCTGGGTCAGTGAAAAATGCTCTATTAAATTCTCAATAATTAATATACATCTTACACACACTCAAGGCAGCTTGGGTCACAGCAATAACCATTCAACACCCTCATCCCAAACACTAACATCCTGAACCCGAAAAATCTCCCTTTGCATTTCCAGTTTTGGAGAAAATAGGCACAGTCCTGCCCAGTGGGTAGGAGGATGGTGGCACCTCTGTGCCATGCTGGTCCCAGGACCCTCCTTTGACTAGGTCTCTTTTTCTGGGGTCTGGGCCACTGGGGTGTAGGGTAAAGGTGCTGTGTCAATGTATCTATGTGGGGTGGTCAGGGGAGGGGACCATGCTTAGGTAGGGTGTGGCTCTGATTGGGGCTGGGGGTGCCTCTGGCTGTGAGGGCACAGAAAATGCTGTATCCTCTGCCATCCTTGGGTTGATTTGGTACCTGGGGATGGAAGCACAGACCTCTGAGGAAGGCCTGAACAGTACCCCACTCCATCCCACCCTAACCTAAACTCCACTTAGATCTGGGACACTCCCAACCCAAGGGGCAGGAGCCAGCCCACCCTCATAGCGTCAGCCTCTGAAAAGTTTAAGGCCTCCTCCTCCCTACGGGAGAGGCTCCTAGCCTGAGGGCCCCATCCCTCAAATATCCCTACGGTGCCCCACACACCACCCTGTGGGCATCCCATCCCAGGAGGCCCCTGAGCTTGAGTGGCCCCTTCCCCCAAGTAGAGTTGAGAAGGGGTGGGAGAGGAAATGAAGCTCGAAGGACCGTGGGAAGCTTCCTAAACCTGTCCTTCCACTAGGTTCTGCCGTCAGTCCCACCACTTACCCTCCCTTCCTGCACAGGCTGCGGGGGTCCGGGGTGGGTTCCCCCGGCCACTCACTCACCGGCGCGCGCCACACACACTCACAGCTGCGCTCACACTTCATCCACCCTCCGGACCGCAAAGGAGCAGGCGCGGCCCGGCGCACCGGGCTCCTCTCGAAGGTTTATAGCTGTGACGCGACCCCGACTGCCCCTTTCACCCGGCCCCGCCCCTGCCCCCGGGGCTCGCCCCCGCGGCCATCGCACCACGAATGTATGTTTCGTCTTTTTAACAAGCTGCTACGCGGCATGACCAGGGTACTACCCGGCCTCGAAGCCCCCGCCCCCGCCTCCGGGCGCGTCCCGACGGGACTTCCTCCCCTGCCGCCCGCCCCCCGCCCAGCCGCCGGCCGCCGCAGGACCCCC
>NW_007726380.1:487540-489391 GCF_000696425.1 Galeopterus variegatus | reverse complement strand
CCCCGCCGCCGCGCTCCTGCCCGTCCGCCTGTCCCCTCTGCCGGCTCGCGGCCGCTGCCGGGGCGGGACTGAGTGGGGGCTCCCCCTCAGTGCTTCCAGGGCTGGGCTGCGGACGAGGGGCTGCGGGCGTTGGAGCTGGACAATTTTCCAGGCTCGAAGGGCCCCCATGGCCCCACCCCTGATTCCTGTTACCTCACCGCCCACAGGGCTGTCCCTTCACTCCCCCGCCCCCAAGTAATTGGCCTTGCAATTGGATGCCAAAGAGCCCAGAGTTGAGGGGGGCCAAAGCTTGAGCCTAGGTCTCTCAGAGTCACCCAACAACCCCCTTTTTGTCCATGTCCCAGTCCGCGTCCCCCGCCCCATCCCACTCCACCACTGAGGGCCCTGCGGGTCGCCAAACACGCCCCCACTTCCAGCTCTTCCCACACCCCGACCCCCGAAAATAAAACTCAGGGACCAACATCTTCCTTTGCACTTGCTCCGTCGACCCCTCCCCCATTTGGAGGGGCTTCCGTGGGGGAACTGGAGGGGGTTCCCGGCCCTTAGAGTTGACAGTATTGAGGTGACGAGAGGGGCTGGCCCCTGTTCCATGAAAGTTGGGACTGGGGAGACGGGGAAGCTCAGCCCCGGGGCCCAGCTTGAGCCCCCTCCCTCCAGGGACCCTGCTATCCCCCTCCCTGCGTCAGGAGACG
The DNA here is from genome assembly GCF_000696425.1 of Galeopterus variegatus. Classification (NCBI taxonomy): domain Eukaryota; kingdom Metazoa; phylum Chordata; class Mammalia; order Dermoptera; family Cynocephalidae; genus Galeopterus; species Galeopterus variegatus. The sequence goes on along the minus strand of NW_007726380.1, from coordinate 488,699 downwards.
CTTCCTAATCGGGGTGGGGGGCAGCGAGAGATGGGAGGGGGTTGGCAAGAGGACCCTCCCGGAGGTCCGAGTCCCAGCCGGTTTACTCCTGAGCCTCCCCTCCCATCACAAATCCTTCCCCCATCCTCCTTTTGTACTGCAATAATACTGTATTATACGCTTGCACTATCCCCCGACCCCGGCCAGCGTAAGCATGCACGAAAATCTCAGAACCACACACACCACGATGGGACGCTTTTTTTTTTTTTTTTTAATTCCTCTCACTCTCCGGGGTGCGTCCTCCTTAGTGTACATAGCGGCGTCGGGGGCCCCGGGCCCGGGTAGAAAAGCATGCAGTGAGCCCCTGCCCCTAGACTGCGAGTACTGTACAAATCCAACACTTGAAACCGACACGCACACGCGCGGCGCCAACACGGGGTGGGACACGGACACGCACCCACGCGCACATGGCCGCGCACGGGCGGGGGTGGGGGCGTCCCGCCGTCACGCGTCGCTGTGCGAGGGATCTTGTGCCTTTTTTTAAGTCCCTGTATGTTAATGCAGACAATCCGGAGAGCTTGTGTACTACCAAATCCTGATTAAAGACGCCTTCCAGGAACCCGCGCCTCTGCTTGCTTTCTTTCACCCTCCCCCGTCCTCCCCCGCCCTCCCGCACCACTCAAACGCAGACCCCAACAACGCAGGGCTAGGAGGAGGACAGGCGCAAGTCTGTTGCTGACTCACGGACTGGATGGGGGACGGGGGAGGCAAATTCCGTGTGAATGGATTAGCCCCACCCTCACCCCAGCCGGACAGTTGGATGGGGAGGGGATCCCAGGAGATTTGGGCTTTGCTGGCTTTGAGTAACCCTCCTTCACGGGGAAGGGAGGAGGCAGTGCGTGGACTCTAGTGTCCAGGCCCAACTCCAAATTGCCAACTCGCTGGGAGGGGAGGGGCGTGAGAAGTAGGAGGGTGGGCCCACCGGCCCATTGATCAGTTCCCTATGGGATTAGGCTATTAAGGCCAAATGTATAGTGGGGTGGAAAGCCAGGATGCCAGAGAGCCCTGTAAGGGGACACTGAGGAGCCTTCCCCGGCCACACTGCTGGGATGGCAGATCTGAGACAGTCCTGGCCTGCTCCTACCCCCTCCACTGCTCGGGGGGGGGGGGGGGGGGGGGG